>NC_090648.1:156975622-157223122 GCF_040937935.1 Hyperolius riggenbachi | reverse complement strand
GGGATCTGTATCAGCTGTAACAAAGAAATGTCTTTCTTTAAAGGATGTTGTACTATTATGAATCTTTTAGAGCAGAGAGGAAGTTCTGAGTTCAGGTCTGTTTTAAAGTTAATCAGTTTTCCCATTTAGATGAATGCAGGACATCTAATATTACCTTTGTATGCAATTTATATACATTGTAACCACCTGCAAGAGCTAACATTCCATATCTCTCTGCAGGGCTTCAAATCACAACTGTTTTCAGTAGTTTACATTCTGCACATTAGACAGACATGCTATCACTCCCTGATCCAAATCCTCATCTAAACACAATTGAATGGATGTATTTTCCGGCCTCTCTGCAGCTGCTATCTGTGAATTAATTTCAGCACAGTCACTTTTGATTTCATGTCAACAAAACAAGAACACAACAAGATATCACTGACTGGCTTCTCATGAGTGTCTGCCCTTCTTTTCTCTGTATCTTTATCAAAGACTGTCTGAGGAGACTAGCAACATTGAGGCATTATTTCTATGTGTTTTATGGTCTACAGTTTTTTCTTTACAATGTTCATTTAAATAATATAATACCCCTCTATAGAAAAGTAGAGGGGCTCATGCTTGCTACACAGTCATAGCAGTTAAAGCAAATGGTTTTTTATTGACCCGAGGAAGCGGGCACGCACCCGCGAAATGCATTGTCAATTTTATGTGCTCAAATAAAAGACATTTTTTCCTTTTTTAACCTCTTGAGGACTGCAGGGCTAAACCCCCCTAGTGACCAGGCAATTTTTAGTTTAAAAGGCCACTGCAGCTTTAAGGCCAAGCTGCAGGGCCGCACAACATAGCACACGAGTGATCCCCCCCCCCCCCCCACGGCTGTCCCCAGTGCAGCGCTGCTGCTGATCGCAGCACTGCACAGAGTAAATAGACGGCGATCACACCGTCTAACAGTCTCCCGAGCGGCAATAGCCGCTCGGAGACTGAAGGCGGGGCAAAGCTCCGCCCCCCAAGCAGGAGATGCGCGCGCAGCCTGCGCGCGATCTCCTGCAAAACAGAGCCCCAGGACTTTACGCCAATTGGCGTCAGGCGGTCCTGGGGCTGCCGCCGCGGCCACGCCCACCGGCGTGACGCGGTCGGCAAGAGGTTAACCTGATCCGAATTCATCAAGAAAGGTAAGATCAACTCTCTGTTTATAAGATCAGCAGCTTATTAGGCCATCTTTTATGTCTTGGGCACTTCCACCCCTGTCTTGTCAAACCTCTTTAGAGGTGATAGTATTTTTGGTTTGTCCCAAAATTACTATCGGAATGCGACTGACCAGTTCCTTTCACAGACCTGGAAAACCAAGCGGGGTGGTTATTTCCCACCTGTTCTGATGGTTGTTGCAAAGGATTTGCAACCCACCTTTGTGATTATATATATCCTTTAGCATTTCGCTTTTCTGATTCTTACACAAATCTGCACCATTGAGCTCCTGGTCTTCTTTTGCTTTTTAGGTGAGCGTGGGGTTGTTACAATCACAGGAACCATTGACATAAGCTATCTATAGCATGGGGCTTTTGAAACACTAGTGAATTGTGCAATCCCTTCAGGAGTAAGGATTATTTTAAGAATATCTTACTGTTAGTTTCAACCATGCTCACAGTGATGGAACTTCTACCATATATGTCCATGTGCTTCTAACCCTAGGGAGGGATAATACTAGTTTTCTCAATGTACTTTTTATTTCAGTTTTACTTGCCAGCTCTTGAAAAGGCCATGAGCAATGGTGCATCAGGAGTCAGGACCACTGTGATGAAACATGCCTACATCAATATTTCAGCTTTTCAGACCTACTGGGGCGGCTCATGCCTTTAGTCTGGATGGGCACAGACTCCAAGACATGCATGCCACCTGTTATTTTCGTTTACTTTGTTGTAACTCTTCTTGAACAGAGATTTAGATTCACAACACATATACTGTTGTGAGGGGATGGCAGGTTTTATCATGTGTTGGTAGTAAGTTATGGCTGCCTGGGCGTCTGCTGGGAGTGCAGCCAATTCCACAGAAATATAGCAACGGAGTAACAAGTGGCATTGATTCTGCAAATAAAGCTCTTGCCATCTGTACATGCTCTCTGCTGGGCCTCTTTTCACTCATTGACTCGCGCTCAGTATTCCTCCTGCTCCTCTGTATTATCTGCTAATAAAATCAGCTTCATTGCCATGACTAATCTTCAGAGAGTATTAAAGAAAGATTTAGAGGCCTCTGATAATTACACTTACGCTGAATTTGCCTCTAATGTGCTACAACATCTCTTGGCTGTTGTGTTTCTGTACCCTATGACTTAGATAAGAACGCTAAGCTGATGAGTTTATATAAAAAGTGATTAATACGGAATTACCATCCGCTGCGGCAGGTCTGTTTAAGGAAATAATGAAGGTGCACAAAGCTTCATGATATATTTCGCATTATATAAAGATAACAATGAGAGGAAGGAGCGCTTTGAAGGGTTTACAGCTGCAGTTGGACCAGCTTTAGTATGATTTCACCATAGGCACCAGTGGAAAGCTGCAATAACTTTGGAATGGCAGTGCAGACAGAACATCTGCAGAACAGCTGTATTATAGGTACAGTTACATAACTTGGAATTTTCTGTATTTTCATCATAAGTATAGTTAGAGAATATGCAGTAAAGCTGTGCCATATGTATGGTTAGGTTAACTGCACTATAGGTCAGTTATAGGTACAGTCACTTAATCTGCTGTATCTGATTAAAATACAATTATTATTATTAAAATGTATTTATAACCTGCTGACATATTACGCATTGCTGTACAATAGATAGAATAGAGATTACAAGGCTAAACACTCTTTTGTATAGGTACATCATCATAGATTGTGTAACAATTGCCTCAATTCACTAAGATCATGCTGTTGAAAATAAGGCAAGTGAAAACTTATCACCACTCATTGTTTCAGTGTTAATTCACTAAAGAAGCTTGCCTTATTAACATGTAGTGATACGTTTTCACAGTGAGAGTGTTGTCTTATCACTTCAATCCTTAAGTTTTCACCTCTGTAGTTATTTTCCCATTCAATATATAGCCGCTCTATATACTGCATGAGAAAATAACTACAGAGGTGTAGCCCCACCCCTCCTGCTGCTAGAATGATTACAGATGATAACTTACCACACACTTTACACTTGCATTCCTCTCTGTGAATTAACAGCCTGTCTTTAAAGGAGTACTATCGATTGAAACGACTTTTTTTTTTAATACTGTATATTAGTGTACACATTACCACTAGTGCTAGGGGCACTTTATTTATTCTCCCAGGTCTCTCTCTTGCTATCCCTGCTTAAAAATTCATTTCTCACACAGCTCATAGTAGTTTGGGTCACCCTGAGCTGCTTGGTTACTCTGTCACACAGCTCACACATATATTTCACTGTGTCACTCACAGCATGCAGGAGACATGAGGAGAAATAGGCTGATCTGAGGTGGTAACAGGTAACTAAATGAGCTGGAATATTGCTGGAATATAACTAGCTATAAACAATAGTCTGTGTTTACACTCAGTCTGGCTGCCTGCTTGTGGTGAGTCACTCCAGGCTGCATCCACTTTACAAGCTGCTGAGAGGGGCAGACCACTGTTTACAATTAGCATTATTAGTATCTTTATCAGTCAAGAGAAGCAAAGATAATAAACACACATTGCTAGAATCTTTAACCCCTTACCACCATATCAATAAGATTCTTTCAGCAAGGTGATAATTAAACTATAAACTGAGGAGTTGATAGCAACTCCCCTGTGCAGACATGGGCTTAGCCCTCTGGGAGCCCTCAGCATATAGATACATTTGTATCAAACACTGACGGCCAAAACTGACGGAGGATTTTACAGCTGAGAGGAACAGCTGTGTGAGGAATCAAATTGCTCCTAGTACTTGTCCTAATGTGTGCTACAACATACAGCATTTAAAAATAAATGCATACATCGATAGTATTCCTTTAACTTTAGAATTCTGTAGTTATTTTAATGATTGAAACCTTAACTTTATAAATCTCTCCTTAACTTAAATACAGAAACCTTAAATCGGAACCAAACCAAAAAATGTTTTAATTCAAAATATTTAGTTGCACCACTCTGACACATACAAAGATAAATAAACACTCCTTCAAGCCTACGAGCATTTCAGTGCATGCTTTTCACCCTTCTCTTTTCATAACTAGCGTTATACAGGTGGCAGCCATTAGCAATTTTTACTTTGCCTGACACCTCCTACTCCACCAGTCTACCGGATTCTGACCCGGCAATATGAAAGGAAGGGAGGGGTTCCTCCAATAAATGTAAAATATTTTATATTTGTCATCATGCAGCTGAAAAAACTGCTATTTATCATTATAATTTAGAAAATAGATTTTATTTCTGAAATCTTGTATTTTTAATTTGGGTCGACTTTAACTTTGGGTTTGCCTGAAGTAATTTGTTTAGTGAATACTACATGCTTTTTCACCATGGTGATAACACTAAAAACAGCTCAGAAACATTACTAAAGGCAGGAGATGAGCTTAGTGAATTGAGGCCAATATCTAAGATATATAGTATAGGTGCAGTAGACTATCTGCATCAGACATATAGGTAGGAGATTTTAAGTATAGTTGCATTAGCAATACCCTTTAGCCCCCTTTCACACTTGACTTGCAAATGTTTTACCACAGGGTAATGTAACAACAATGCAAGGCAATGGGGTTTAGCACACTTATGGTGTCATGTCGTGTTGCACTGGAAGTGCCTGGTCAGGAAAATTAAACATGTTGGTGGTGCCACAGTTTTTTTCTGTTAATAAAGATTGTATTTTAACCTACTAAATAGGTAGAGGATTAAAAATAGCACCCTTAACCGATTTATCTGAGACTCAGGAACAGACATCTAAGGGGAAGGATTTCTGTCCCACTCATGCAGAGAGTCTTATCCATGTCATGGACCATGTTGGCTGGAATACTTCAGAATGGCAGAGCCCTATGCTGTATGCCTCAACCATTCTGGCAGTACCAGCTGGCATGGGGGATAAAGGGTTAATGGGGCTGGTGGAAAAACTAATTTTTTTTATTGTTTAGTAGACAAAATAGACAAGTAGACAAAATAGTAACTGAAATGAGATGTGTGTGCTGAAGACAGATCCATGCGCAGCATCTTACTCCAAAATTACCTCCATCTCCCTAAATGGCTCAGAGCAATGTGTTGTGCAAGGCTAACCTTGCATAGACATTGGGAGTGAGATCTGGGCAATTGAATCACATCTTAACGCATGAAAGCAAGTATTTTATTTCCCCCAATTGCATCAGGCCCTAAGTGATACCTTGTACTGGAGAGCCAGTAAGGAAATTCTCTCCAATTGGGCATGAACAGTAATAAAAACACACATTCTAACACTCCTCCAAATGTATCAAATGTTTTGATAAACTTTTTGAAGTTGATCTTAATTAAAAAAAATAGAAGTTATACAGTACGTAGGCTTATTAAATTGGAACTCCAGCCAAAACCTTATTAGCTTTGGATGCCTAGGGCTCTGAAAGATGAACTTCCTCAATAACTGACTAAAGTAGCAAGCAACTAAATGATGGCAGCAATCATTTAGCTTTCATTTTCATTTGAGATGAGGTGTAGTGTGATTTTAGTTGTGGAGAAGATCCAAAAATAAACTTGTCCTCAAAATAACAAATTCTACCTCTCATCAATAGTTGGAGATAGTTTTCTTGCAAATATTCTACCTCTGTTGAGGTATTGGCTGTTTAGTTTACTCCTAAAGAACCACCTAAGAGTGTGACTATCCAGTTCCTGCAGTACCTGGAAACCCGAGTGGGGCGGGCATCTTCCCGCAGGCTCTAAATGGTGGTTAGCGGGTTGCAACCCACCTTTGTAAAACATTTTTTAAATATTGTGTTGTGTGTCTAACAGGGGCGTAACTAGAAATCATGTGGCTCCCCTGTGAAAATTTGAGGGGGGAGCATAGCCACCTACATCAGTGGGGAGGGGGGCCTTTCCCACCCTCCTCACCTCAGCGCTCCCCCTCCAGCATTAATTATTGGCAGTGGTGGCGGCACGAACACATACCTCTGGTGCGTGGAACACATAGAGGTATGTATTCCTGCCGCCGCTGCTGGGAGAGCCCGAGGTGAGGGGGTGGGGGGGAGTGGCCGAGTACATGCAAAAAGGGCTTTGGGGAAAAAAGGGCGCGGGGTGTAAACGGTAAGCAGTAATAGCATTTTAAAAAATATTGTGTTGTATTTCGTTTACAAATCATGTTTTACAAATTTAAAAAACATTAAATAATGTGTATGAAATTGCAAATTGTGAAAACGATAATCTTCCCTGTTTCAAAAGTGAAACTTATAATTACATTTGTTAAAAAAACTATAATATATGTTTAATCGTTATAACTGTATATTATTGTGAATAACCTTCATTTATCGTTTCTTCATATAATAAAATCTGAAAATATTGTTTATAAGTATGATAAAAATATAACTACGTTCGTAATAACTGGTGTAAAATATTAGTAAGTATTACTAAAATTTTACTACAACTAAACCTAACCCTACTCTCACACAGAACCCTCCCTGTACCTATCCCTAACCTTTAGACCCCCCTGGTGGTGCCTAACCCTAAACCCCCCCTGGTGGTGCCTAACCCTAAGACCTCCCCGGTGGTGCCTAACCCTAAATCTCCCCTGGTGGTTCCTAACCCTAACCCCCCCCCCCCCATGGTGCCTAACCCTAAGACCCCCCCCCCCGGTGGTGCCTAACCCTAAATATCCCCTCATGGTGCCTAACCCTAAGACCCCCCTGGTGGTGCCTAACCCTAAAACCCCCCTTACTGATCGCTTTATTGTGTGGATAATAATGTTTTACAAATAGTGACTGTAAAAAATATATTGCAATTTATGTTACGTACTGATCGCTTCATTTTGTGAATGATAAGGTTTTACAAACAGTAAGGGATAAAATGTTAAATAATGTTTTAGTTAAATACGATAAATATGTTTAGTATTTTTGTAAATGTTATTCGTCACGGGCACATTTTGTAAACTTAAATCATCACAAGCGCAGTTATAAAACATTAAAAATCTCTGGGCGCCGTTTGTAAACGTTAATAATCTCCGGCACCCTTTTTTCCTGTTCGGCACACATCAAACGATATTTATTATGGGAGTGAATGGCGGCACCCTTTTTGTCCACTAGCTGCCGGCGCCCTTTTTTCCTGCTTCCGAATGGCCCCCCTCCCCGCCGATGTAGGTGGCCATGCTTTCCCTGCATGGGTGTAGGGGCTGCAGACCCTATTGTTACGGCACTGGTGTCTAAATTAACAGTCATACTGCACCATAAGGCTCTAGGTCTCCCTCTTGTTTCCTAGTGGGTCTGCACAGCACCAGGTAGCATCTTTCTTGAATTTCCAAGCCTGTGCTCTTATGGCAGCCAATCACATTGCACAAATAGCTGCTGGGTTTGTCATGCTGTTTCAAAGTTTCACACATATAATGTCATACATCGCACATGCTCAGGGTATACCAACCAAACAAATACAACTTTATTTAAAACAACAAGGGTGTGTACACACATCCAATTTTGTTTAGCCAATCACTGACCAACATCGCCAAGCAGCATGAAGGCCAACACATATTGAATACTAAGAACAGACTGAATAGGTATGCTCTCATAATGCATGGGCATGGTAAAATTAGCCAATCATTGGCCAGTCAAAATCGGATGTATGTATGAACCCTAACTAACATACAGAGACATCTGAGCATGCTGCTCAATTTTATACACACAAGTTTACAGTGAGGTAGTGATCACCCTTGAGTACACATAAAAAATGGTTGTGGTTTTCCACATACGAAGCTTAGAGTTTTCCACACACGTCAGCCAGCTCACTACAGCTGACTGTCGGCAATAAGAATAGCAAGCAATATGTGAAAGAAAGCAAAAAAGCCAGTATTTATTCCCTGCATTTGGAAAACTCACATTGTAACTCTTGACCATAAATGCCAATAGGAATGCATTGCATTCGTTTTTACATACTTACAATGGCGTAGCAATAGAGGATGCAGAGGTTTCGACCGCACCTGGGACCATTGAGCCAGAAGGGCCCACCAAGGACCCTCCTTCATCCATCTTATTCGCTTTTTATTGGTGCTGTGCTAATAAATACCTCTATATGTGCATTGCATAGCGGTAATCCTTAACAAGATACTTTTTAACTCTGATATTACACCTCTCTTATCGATAGATTGCTTGCAGCCCCATGTAAAACCCGCATCGGGACCCCAAGCTCCATAGTAACACCACTGCACACTTATTATTATTATTATTTAGTATTTATATAGCGCTGACATCTTCCACAGAGCTATACAGAGTATGTTGCTTGTCACTTAACTGTCCCTCAGATGGGATCACAATCTCTACCATAGTTATATGTCTATGTACAGTATGTATTGTGTAGTATATGTATCATAGTCTAGGGGCAATTTAGGGGGAAGCCAATTAACTTATCTGTGGGCCTATATGCAATATATGTTTTCACCTGTGTTTCCTCCTAGGTGATATTTTCACCACTTGTAAATAAAATGCCTTTTACACCATCAGCAAGTAAACAAATACTGAAAATAATTTTGGCAGTACTTTTCACCTAATTTTTTGTACTTTTTTCATCGCAAAGTGCTAAAAAGTTATTTTAAGATGAAAAATGATCTCCTAGGAGAAAAAGGAATTGCATATGGCCCTGTATGTTTTTGGGATGTGGGAGAAACCCCGGAGTGCACCGAAGGAAACCCTTGCAAACACGGGGAGAAAATACAAACTCTGTACTGATAGTGTCCTGGTTGGGATTCAATCCAGGGACCCAGCACTGCAAGGCAAGAGTGCTAACCACTAAGCCACCATACTGCCGATTTCACATCACAACAAAATGCATGCAATTCACCAAAATGTGATCTGTGCCTGACTGTCAGCAATAGTAGATGAGGCCGGCACCGTCCATAAATCTCAATGCTCTTTTATTAGGATGACATAACAGTATAAAGCAGCAACGTTTCAAGGCTTACGCCTCTTTCTCAAGCTGAAGCTGTATGTCAAATATCAGTTACAAAGTCACAACATTTAGTTCCCTTATATAGTATACATGGTTATTAACAGCCAATAGTACTCTCAGATTCAAACTCACCAATCATAATAGCCCTATGTCTAGTGGACCTGATGGGGAACTACTTGGCTGCTCTAAAGATTCGACCTTTCAAATGGATTCCCTCCCACCCTCAATACACCCACCTTGGCTGCGAGCTAACCGCTCCGTAGGCGTCCACCTCCACTTCCGCTCTGCCAGTACCGCCCAGAGCGGACCTGACAGGGGACAATGTGGGATAGCGTGCGTCTGGTCGTGCGCATGCGCGTCCTCGGCACGTACAGTGATGCCCATTGTGACGTACGCGTTGTAAACATCCGCGTACGTCACATGCTGGAAGAGTAGAGGCTCGCAGCCAATAGGGTGCCACCTGCGCAGTGCGGCTCAGTAGTCACATACTACTGCGCACAAGCGTCTAACCGGACATTTACTCCACATTCACATGGCTAATTAGCATATATAAATAAATATCAAATATAGAGCAACGCATATAATGACAATAGCAGGAACGGACACATAGGGAAACAGGACAAGTTAAGAGACAATAGCCGAGACACATTCTTTCCAAAGCTGTAAAAGGATTATTTCTAATCTGATTGTTATATATGTTAGGATTACGCCAATCTATATATTGAGGCTGTACACAATGGAGAAAGGGGAGCCAAAAGCCTATATAAACTTTATAAAAAAGGTAATAAATCAAATTCGCTGTTGAGTCCCCTTGGCTCCATTGTGTCCAGCCTCTTAATCCAAAATGCCTCCCTCAGTAACAGTCTCCTGTTACGGTCCCCTCCCCTTCTTAAAGGGGCCACTTGTTCAATTATCATGTATCTAAGTTGGCTAACATGGTGTCCAGCTTCTGTAAAATGGTACGCCACTGCCTGGTCCACTAGTTTCTCTCTTATGGCATGTTTGTGAGAGGATAATCGCTTTTTAATTTTTTGTGTGGTTTGCCCAATATATAGCAAGCCACACGGGCATTTCAGGGCATATACCACATAGTCTGAATCACAAGTATACCATCCTCTAATCCTAAATTTAATACCACGATGTGGATGTAGCAATGTGTCTCCCTTAATTACAGAACTGCAATGGACACAGTTGAGACAGGGGTATGTCCCCCGCCTCTTGGTTATCTGTTGTCGTTGACCTGTAATGTTCATGTCAGCATGTACTAGTCGGTCACGTAACGTAGGGGGTCTCTTATACGATATAAGTGGAGGATTCCTGAAGTATTCAACCTCAGGAAAGCTCTCTTTGAGTAAATACCAATGGCGTTTAATGATTTTAGAGATGTTATGGCTTTGTGTGTTATATTTAGTAACAAAGGGGATACGGTCGCGATTATGTCGTCTACTTCTCTGTCCATCATCATGTGTCTCTGCTCTAGCCCTAGCGCTGGATATAATATCTGTTGGATAGCCTCTTGATAAGAATTTTTTTGCATCTCCTCCATCCTTTCCCTACGCACACTCTCGTCCTCAACTATGTGTCTAATCCTCTGAAATTGGCTAATTGGTACCGACCTCCTTGTAGCCCCCGGATGGAAACTCCCGTAATGGAGAAGGGAGTTCACATCCGTTGGCTTGACGTAGAGGTCGGTTGTCAGTCTGTCACCTTGTCTGGTCACCATCGTATCCAAAAAACTGACTTGTTCAGTCGAACAGTGTACCGTCAGTCTGATGTCACTACATCTCTGCATCAACTCATCAACAAAGGTCATTAGGGTCGAATGTGGCCCCACCCACATGCAAAATACATCATCAATATATCTAAACCATTGAATGGCATATTTTTTTAAATAACTCATTAGTATATACATACATTTCCTCATAGACGCCCATAAAGATGTTTGCGTAGGATGGGGCCACATTCGACCCCATAGCTGTGCCCCTCACCTGCATATAGAAGCGATCCTCAAATCTAAAATAGTTATAGTGTAACACTATCTTCAGAAGGTCACAAATAAACTTAATCTGATCCACAGTGTAGTCTGAAGCTGTCTCCAACAACATATATAACAATCAGATTAGAAATAATCCTCTTACAGCTTTGGAAAGAATGTGTCTCGGCTATTGTCTCTTAACTTGTCCTGTTTCCCTATGTGTCCGTTCCTGCTATTGTCATTATATGCGTTGCTCTATATTTGATATTTATTTATATATGCTAATTAGCCATGTGAATGTGGAGTAAATGTCCGGTTAGACGCTTGTGCACAGTAGTATGTGACTACTGAGCCGCACTGCGCAGGTGGCACCCTATTGGCTGCGAGCCTCTGCTCTTCCAGCATGTGACGTACACGGATGTTTACAACGCGTACGTCACAATGGGCGTCACTGTACGTGCCGAGGACGCGCATGCGCGCGACCAGACGCACGCTATCCCACATTGTCCCCTGTCAGGTCCGCTCTGGGCGGTACTGGCAGAGCGGAAGTGGAGGTGGACGCCTACGGAGCGGTTAGCTTGCAGCCAAGGTGGGTGTGTTGAGGGTGGGAGGGAATCCATTTGAAAGGTCGAATCTTTAGAGCAGCCAAGTAGTTCCCCATCAGGTCCGCTAGACATAGGGCTATTATGATTGGTGAGTTTGAATCAGAGAGTACTATTGGCTGTTCATAACCATGTATACTATATAAGGGAACTAAATGTTGTGACTTTGTAACTGATATTTGACATACAGCTTCAGCTTGAGAAAGAGGCGTAAGCCTTGAAACGTTGCTGCTTTATACTGTTATGTCATCCTAATAAAAGAGCATTGAGATTTATGGACGGTGCCGGCCTCATCTACTATTGCTACTCACATTGATTGGTCCCGAGTGCTGCTGGACCGTGGCCTGGCACGTCATCTGTACAGCAAAGAGGAGTGCTTCACAAGAGACATAGTGACTGTCAGCAATAGGAACCGCACTTGGGACTTGATTCACTAAACCGTGATAACTGATATCATAGTTGAGCCAGCGTTTTGCACGCATTATAACGCGCGTAACATTTCCACGCTCAATCATGAATTTACACGTGCATACACAAATTTTCACGAGAACACACGGACGTTTTTGCATGAAAATTCGCAATTACGCGCGAAAAACATTACACACGTTATAACGCGTGCAAAACGTTAGCGCGACCATGGTATCAGTTATCACGGTTTAGTGAATCAAGCCCTTGATGTGCAAACAAAGCAACAAAACCATTTTCTTCCCCATACATTTTAACATTTGACTGCAGATGTCCATATAAAAGCATTATTTCGTTTTTTGCATGCGATTGCTCATTGTGGCAAAACGTATGGGATTCCCCCAAAATGTGATCCCTGCCTGAATATTTCATACATGACACACACCATTTACACATTTACCAGCAAATGAGTGCCAGTTAGCCACGGGCATGTCCACAACTAAGCCTTAAAGTGAACCTTCGGACTAAAAATCTACTTAGCAGAACTGAGAAGGCTTGGTGTTTCTTTAACAGTTTCACAGCATCAGAACTTTGTTTTTCTTACCAAAGCATCATTTTTAGCTGCATTTTTAGCTAAGCTCCACCCATCAAAGAAAACTGCCAGGCGGTTTTTCCCTGATGCTGTGCAAAGCATGATGGGATTTCCTATGTTGTTATTCACGTTGCCTAGCAACTGGGAGGGGTGATCAGCACACAGGACAGTTGGAACTGTGTCTCATGCTCCCTGTCACCTCCTTTCAACCAAAAAGATGGCTGCCCTCATGAAATCAAACATTTGCCTGTTCTTTGAAAACAGGGTGGGTAAAAGATTATATTACCTATCTATTTTAATTAACATAACTAATGTAACTTAATGACAGTATGTTTGTTTAGGCTGGAGTTCCTCTTTAATGTGAATATACAATATGTAAGTAATGAGATTGTTGGTCACAAATATCAGACTATTTATGACCAATTGAACACTAAGAACGAGGGCACGTTATTAAAAGACTAGCAAATGTATGCCCCTTGGACAAGACATAGGACATTTATATTGTGCTTTTCTCCTAAAAGACTCAAGGCACCAGAGCTACAGCCACTTTCACAGACAACCAGGATCATTTGGGAGTCTTGCCCAAAGACACCTTACTGTTTTGCAGACTGGCTTGAGTAGGACAAATAAAATGAGAAGCTAATAATTCTGGTTTGCAGACAAATGTAATGCAAACTGTATGCAACCTGAAATTGGGCCAGTCTACTGTATATTGCAGGAAGTACATTCAATTGACCTGATTCCATGAAGCATACAAGTGTGGTTACATTTGCATGCAAGCTAATGTTATTTGCATCTTCCTGAGCATCTCCACTGCCCTGTAAATAAACTCACACAAGCAGGCTGCCAGCAGTGTGCCATGCAGCTGCATGATCGGCTCACAGCTCAGCCCTCCATCTGTCAGTCTGAATGCTACTGTAATAGTAAAGTAAGCAGATGTCATGACACAATCAGAGGCTTTCACTGGCTTTATATCAGCATCTATTCAGTCATTGTTATACAGCTCATCAGCTGGATTACATTGCCCATTTTCTGTTATATTTGTGTGAAGTTCAGCTTTAAAAATGTTTTACCATTGTGGAATCATTTTTAAAAGAACCCATTGGCTATTTATTTATTGGTATCTTTGGGTTATGGTATTTATTGTGTTGCATGTTAAAAAAAATGCATATGAAAAATAGATTTTAGGAATGTTTCTAGGTTTTCAGAAAACAATAAAAATGTTTCATGTTTTGGAGCTTCACTTTGTAGCTGGAATGACAAGCTTTGCTTATCGAGCATTTTTGTTTGCTGCTATGTTATAACAATGCAGAGGGTATGATTCACTGCATACATCCAAGAGCAGCACCATGTAATATGGGAGCAGGGTGAAGCCGAAAAATGGCTCACCCTGCTCCTGCAAAAGACCCAGCCGTGGTAATTAATATTCCCCCTCCAGGCCTCCTGGACTCAGGGAAAAGATGCAGCTATGCTGCCAGCCATTGCTGCTGGAGGGCCTAATTGCACTGTTTTGTTTAGTTTTTTCATAATTTGGGCTCTGTCTTTTGCTGGCCCCCAAATTACCCTCTGAGCGCCGCTATGGCCGTAATTTGCATTACAGCCTATGGTGGCAACCAAATGTCCGGCACGCTTTTTGCCTGCCTCGTCATTACAAACTAACTGCTTCATGACTGGAGGAGACTGGACAATGTAAATGATTCAGCATGGTTGAAATGAATGAATTACACATTGGCCCTTATTCAATTCACTTCTTTTTTCCTACATTTTCCCCTAGGAGATAATATTTCATCTTCTGTTTAAAATAACTTTATTACCACTCTGCAATTGAAAAAGTACCAAAAAGTAGGACGAAAATGTACTGTCAAAATTATTAAGAGTATTTTCTTGCTTGCTGGTGGCTTAAAAGGCATGTTATTCATATTAATTTACTAATATGCAATTAACTTTTTCACCTAGGTGATATTTTCAAACGTGTCAATAAAATGCCTTTCAAACCGACAGCAAATAAAAAATAGCATTCAAGAAAATGTTGATATTACATTGTCACCTGCTTTTTGGTACTTTTTCCATTGCAAAGTCCTGGAAAGTTATTCTAAATTTTATATGAAAAATTATCTCTAAGGAGAAAATTCAGGTGAAAAAGTTAATTGAACAAACAAAGTATGGAGAGCTCTAAGCTGGTGAAAAATGTATACATTTATTTCAGTATCAAAAACAATTGGCTCATGGACAAACACTGAAAAACACAACATGTACCCTCCCAATAAAAACTGATGGAGCAAGCTGACATCTGGGGTGATAGCGTATGAACTGGAGTGCACTCCTATATAGTCACAACGCATGCATGCAACATTTCTTCAGGCCCAGGGAAACAACTGCAACCAATCAACAACGGAAGAGATCAACTGTGAACATCAGCCCGTGTGTATATGGAATACACGCCTCTGCAGTATCAGCATACGCTCTCATTACAGACACAGATTGTGTCTAAACTCAACCCCTGCAACACTGTCCATTCAAGTGCGTTAGCACTCACGTGACCTATTCGTGTGACAAGGGGCTATACATGGCGTATGTCCGCCGTCTCCGGGCGAACTCTCCAGAGCTCAGCCTGACTTGCTTGATCCGTCTGAAGAAGTCACGTAGGTCGTGATGAAATGCGTCACGTGATACGCTGTCTGACGCGGAAGTTTGATCGAGGACCATCCCCCGTGCCTCCGCTACTCTTCCTCCCCCTGTACACCGCAGATGCGCTAAGCGACTGAACGTTCAAGCACACGCCGGATCAAGCAAGTCAGGCTGAGCTCTGGAGAGTTCGCCCGGAGACGGTTGATATTTTCCCAATTGTCAATTACATGGCTTTTAAATATCCAGGAAGTAAAAAATACACAAAATAGTTTTTATACTTTCTCAACTACTTTTGTTACTTTTTCATTAGCAAAAAGCTGAAAAGTTACAGTGGGTTGCAAAAGTATTCGTCCCCGTTGAAGTTTTCCACATTTTGTCACATTATTGCCACAAACATGCATCAATTTTATTGGAATTCCACATGAAAGACCAATACAAAGTGGTGTACATGTGAGAAGTGGATCGAAAATCATACATCATTCCAAACATTTTTTAAAAATTAAATAACTGCAAAGTGGGGTGTGCGTAATTATTCGGCCCCCTGAGTCAATACTTTGTAGAACCACCTTTTGCTGCAATTACATCTGCCAGTCTTTTAGGCTATGTCTCTACCAGCTTTGCACATCTAGAAACTGAAATCCTTGCCCATTCTTCTTTGCAAAACAGCTCCAGCTCAGTCAGATTAGATGGACAGCGTTTGTGAACAGCAGTTTTCAGATCTTGCCACAAATTGTCGATTGGATTTAGATCTGGACTTTGACTGGGCTATTCTAACACATAGATATGTTTTGTTTTAAACCATACCATTGTTGCCCTGGCTTTATGTTTAGGGTCATTGTCCTGCTGGAAGGTGAACCTCCGCCCCAGTCTCAAGTCTTTTGCAGTCTCCAAGAGGTTTTCTTCCAAGTTTGCCCTGTATTTGGCTCCATCCATCTTCCCATCAACTCTGACAAGCTTCCCTGTCCCTGCTGAAGAGATGCACCCCCCAAGCATGATGCTGCCACCACCATATTTGACAGTGGCGATGGTGTGTTCAGAGTGATGTGCAGTGTTAGTTTTCTGCCACACATAGCGTTTTGCATTTTGGCCAAAAAGTTCCATTTTGGTCTCATCTGACCAGAGCACTTCTTCCACATGGTTGCTTTGTCCCCCACATGGCTTGTGGCAAACTGCAAACGGGACTGCTTATGTTTTCTGTTAACAATGCCTTTCTTCTCGCCACTCTTCCATAAAGGCCAACTTTGTACAGTGCATGACTAATAGTTGTCCTATGGACAGAGTCTCCCACCTGAGCTGTAGATCTCTGCAGCTCGTCCAGAGTCACCATGGGCCTCTTGACTGCATTTCTCATCAGCGCTCTCCTTGTTCGGCCTGTGAGTTTAGGTGGATGGCCTTGTCTTGGTAGGTTTACAGTTGTGCCATACTCCTTCCATTTCTGAATGATCGCTTGAACAGTGCTCCGTGGGATGTTCAAGGCTTTGGAAATCTTTTTGTAGCCTAAGTCTGCATTAAATTTCTCAATAACTTGATCCCTAACCTGTCTTGGACCTGTCTTGTTTGTTCTTTGGACTTCACGGTGTTGTTGCTCCCAATATTCTCTTAGCAGTCATCAAAGGTCCGCACCATCCAATATTCAAATGTCTTTATTTATAGCTCTTATTAAAAAGACATGAGTAAAAAACAGGTCTGCATTATGATAACGCACAGGCATTTCGATCCTTCTTCCTCAAATCATTGCAGAGTCTGACAATCCATTACACATCACACACATCTTATATAGGTCTCAAGAGGACCTATGACTCATATATTAGGGATACGGGACATTTCTTGCAGGATTTCAGACAAATTGAAAATGTAAAACAGGAAGTGTTACTTGTAACCATGGATGTTGGTGCCTTGTATACTTCCATACCCCATGAAGGGGGTGTGGAGGCAATTAAGTATTATCTAGAGGTATATACAGATGTTTCTGTTGCTGAAAGATAGTTTTTGATTGCTTTATTAGAAATTGTATTGAGAAAGAACTATTTTCTTTTTTGGAGATATATTCTATGTACAGCGAAGGAATACGGCAATGGGCTCGAACGTGGCCCTGCCCTATGCTAATTTATTTATGGGTTTATTCGAGGAGGCTTTTGTTTTTTCTAGCAAGGTTTTTTGTAAATATGCCCTTTTTTGGCGTCGATATATCGACAATATTTTTTTGTTTATGGGTGGGACCACATTCGAGCCTTGACTCCTTCATTGAAGAGTTACATTTAAAGTGTCCTGAGATTGTCCTAACAGTACATTGTGATCATGAGAGAGTTAATTTTTGGGATACTTGGGTGATCAAGAAAGGAGGTAGATTGGAGACAGACCTATATTTAAAGCCAACAGATAGGAACTCAATACTTCACTTTGCCAGCTTTCATACCCCCCATGTAAAATTAAATATTCCTAAGGGTCATCTCCAGAGAGTTGAAAGAATTGTAAGTAACCCGGAGATGAAAGAAAAAAGGCTAAAAGAGATGAGATACAAATTTTTGGCTAGGGGCTACCCGGCGATATGTTTGGAAAAAGATTTTGACATGAGAGCTTGCAAAGGAAGATTTGGGGTTCAAAAAACTACATTAAGAAGCGAAAGGGCAGAGATTAGGGATAGAATTCCATTAGTTACAACATACAATGTATTGTCAGAAAAAATAGGTGCTATAGTTAATAAACACTGGTCAATTTTAAAACAAGGATTGCCCACTGTATGTGAATTCCCTGTGCATCCACTCTTGTCCTTCAAAAGAGCACCATCTTTGAAGGAATAAGATGGTTAAGGGTGACATCGGTACCGAGATTGCACGGGTGACTACCAGGAAGGGTACCTTTCAATGTCTTGGATGCCACCTATGTAGTCACATTGTCAAAGGGGACACATTCATACATCCGAGTAGAGGGTCGAAATTTAAAATTAATGGGTACTTTACATGTGAGTCGAAATATGTGGTCTATTTACTGAAATGTCCCTGCGGCACTGGATATGTGGGTCAGACCACCCAGTACCTCAGGGACAGAATTGCTTCACATAAATCTAGTATTAGGACTAAGAATCTAGAGCTGACTGTTTCTGAACATTTTTGTAAATTTGGACACAATGGGCTCGATTCACAAAGCGGTGCTAACCCAGTTAGAGACTTTAGGCATGATAACCATTGCACCACACTGGTGAAAAGCCAGTTTAGGCGTGATAAGTTTAGGCGTGATAAGCTTAGGTGTGATAAGTTTAGGCATGATAAGTTTAGATAAGTTTAGATCCCTTGCAAAGTCCCGCACGCAAAGCAGCGCCATCAAACTTTATGCGAAGTGCACCAGACTTTGCTAGCGCAAAACTTTTGATCAGCTGTGCACTGCGATGCTAACCCAGTTGGCGCTTAAACTTATCACGCCTAAACTTATCACACCTAAACTTATCATGCCTAAACTTATCACACCTAAACTTATCACACCTAAACTTATCATGCCTAAACTGAGTTTAGGCATGATAAAGGGCTTTTCACCAGCGTGCTAACTGTTAGCACCGCTTTGAGAATCAGGCCCAATGTGTCTCAATTAAGGGTGCAGGTTTTGGAAGGGGTGCCGCCACAGAGGAGGGGAGGTGACAGACTAAAGGAATTGCTAAAAAGGGAATATTTTTGGATAAAAAGACTTGATACCTTGGAACCTAAAGGTTTAAATCGTGAATACGATATTTGCAAACTTATTATATAATTTATCTCAAGCTGAATAGATGGAGGCCTATTTGGGAGGTTGTTGCCATCTGTGGGGACACTTTACAATCAATGCATCCTTTTTTGCAATTTTTACGCTTTTGAATGCGCATTTTTTTCCGCGTATATGTCGTTTTGCGGACGCTTTAGGCGCTTTTGGTGACTGGACGCGTACATATGTACGGGTGTGCTGCGTCAACAGTTTTTATGCAGACGTTGTAGGCATGATCGCGATTGGCTATGACCAATGCATACGTATATACGGATGTGATGCGTAGAAGTCTTTAAGCGGACGTTGTCGGCAGATTTTTCATGCGTACGTGTATTGCGTATCCGCGTAGTCTTCAAGCGGACGTTGTAGGCTTGCAGGTGATTGGTTGTGTGTCCCACAGTATGGTAATTTCTTCCTTTGAGCCAGAGAAACAACAAGTGAGACATTGGAGGGTGTTTTTAAATGTTTGAAATGTGAATTTATGTCAGAATTGGAAATTAGAATTGATTTTAATCATGATTGATATGTTGTTGTGAGAATTTATTTAAATTTGCTATCAAATGCACATTATAGTTTTGTGATTGGTAGATCTCACTCATGAATATGCAAATTATAAGTCTTCCATCAGGTCCTCTTGAGACCTATATAAGATGTGTGTGATGTGTAATGGATTGTCAGACTCTGCAATGATTTGAGGAAGAAGGATCAAAACGCCTGTGCGTTATCATTATGCAGACCTGTTTTTTACTCATGTCTTTTTAATAAGAGCTATAAATAAAGAAATTTGAGTATTGGATGGTGCTGACCTTTGATGACTGCTGAAATTTCCCTGTGACTCCAGGGGTGGTCTCTGCACATCAAATCCATTGGTGCAGCAACACTGGTTCGCCCAATATTCTCTTAGACAACCTCTGAGGCCCTCACAGAGCAGCTGTATTTGTACTGACATTAGACTACACACAGGTGCACTCTATTTAGTCATTACCACTCATCAGGCAATGTCTATAGACAACTGACTGCACTCAGATCAAAGAGGGCCGAATAATTATGCACACACCAGTTTGCAGTTATTTATTTGTAAAAAATGTTTGGAATCATGTATGATTTTCGTTCCATTTCTCATGTGTACACCACTTTGTAATGGTCTTTCAGGTGGAATTCCGAAAAAATTCATTCATGTTTGTGGCAGTAATATGACAAAATGTGGAAAACTTCAAGGGGGCCGAATACTTTTACAACCCACTGTATTTTCAAGAGAACATTACAAATTGCCACCTAGGAGAAAACTTAGGAAATAAAGTAAATTACATATGGTCCATTGACTGTTATTAGGTAACAAAGTTTGCAGCCTTTAACCCTGATTCAAGTACAGTTACATGGGATAAGATACTCACAGCATGTGGGTCTCTTTTCACCCTGTTTCCGGCCAACCCACTTCATAATTTAATATTCCCAATGTCTTTGTACATTCAGATTAATAAAATAAAAAAGGTGTACCTCCCCAAGCCTCTTAAAGGCTCCCAGATTCTTGTATGAATCCCCTGAGAAATACTATCTCATGCGTGGGGTAGTTTCAGTGGCGTAGCTAAAGATCATGGGGCCCCGTAGAAAAACTTCCATGGGGCCCTCAGCTGTAGGTACTTTTAAGCAATGCCACCTGCCCCACCCTATGTCTATCAGATAATTAGGCAACTTACATTCTCATGCAGTTAACACTGCACATAGTTCATGGGCACTGAGACTAAGTCAGAGGGTGGAGAAATGCAATGCAAGAAAGTTGATGGTGAATACATGGCCTTAGCAGTGGTATAAAAGGTCTGCCAGGGGAAGTTTGAGCTCTGTCGTAGAGTATCCCCAAAAAGTAGATGTAATCTGACAGCATTTCACCAAAAATACACAATCTGGCAGAGGTTCTTCCAAAATACAGATAATATGGCAGTGGTTCCCCCAAAATAGACAATCTGGCAGCAGCAGTTCCCCCAACATACACATAATCTGGAAGCAGTTCCCCCAAATACGTGAAACCTGGTAGTGGATCACCCAAAATACATGTAACACCCAAAATACATGTAATCTGGCAGTAGTGGTCCCCAACATACACAATCTGGCAGCGGTTCCCAAAATACACGTAATCTGGCATCAGCGGTTCCCCAAAAATACAGATCTGACAGCAGTTCTCCCAAAATAGGTACCCCCAGTATAGCTAGCCAGGTCTATATGTGTCCCCAGTATAAGTAGCCATGTGTATAGTTGTCCCCAGAATAGGTGGCCAGATGTAGAGATGTCACCAGAATAGGTAGCCAGGTGTATAGATGTCCTTAGAATAGGTGGTCAGGTGTAAAGATATTCCCAGAATAGGTGGCCAAGTGTATAGATGTCCCCAGAATAGGTAGCCAGGTCTATAGGTGTCCCCAGTATATCTAACCAGGTGTTCAGGTGTCCCCAGTATAGCCAGGTGTATAGGTGCCCCAGTATAGCCAGGTGTATAGGTGTCCCCAGTATAGCCAGGTGTATAGGTGTCCCCAGTATATGTAGCCAGGTGTATATGTGCCCAGTATATGTAGCCAGGGGTATATGTGCCCACTATATGTAGCCAGGTGTATAGTGACCCCCAGTATATGTAGCCAGGTGTTTAGTGGCCACTGGTATATGTAGCCAGGCGTATAGTGGCCCCCAGTATATGTAGCCAGGTGTATAGTGGCCCCCAGTATATGTAGCCAGGTGTATAGTGGCCCCCAGTATATGTAGTCAGGTGTATAGTGGCCCCCAGTATATGTAGCCAGGTGTATAGTGGCCCCCAGTATATGTAGCCAGGTGTATAGTGGCCCCCAGTATATGTAGCCAGGTGTATAGTGGCCCCCAGTATATGTAGCCAGGTGTATAGTGGCCCCCAGTATATGTAGCCAGGTGTATAGTGGCCCCCAGTATATGTAGCCAGGTGTATAGTGGCCCCCAGTATATGTAGCCAGGTGTATAGTGGCCCCCAGTATATGTAGCCAGGTGTATAGTGGCCCCCAGTATATGTAACCAGGTGTATAGTGGCCCCCAGTATATGTAGCCAGGTGTATAGTCACCCCCAGTATATGTAGCCAGTTGTCCGACTCCCCCCCCCCCCCCCCTTGGATGGAGGGGAGCAGCGCAGCAGAGAGGAGCATTGTGCGCAGCGTGGGGAAGGGCGGACGTTTCCCCCCCCATCCCTCACCTTGGGGCTCCTCTCCCTGGCTCTCCCCTCCATAAAGATGCGGCGGCGGCGGTGACTGGCAGCGGCATCGGTGGGCGGGACTTACCTCCTCCAGTGTTCCGGGTGGACGCTGTGCGTGCCGCTGCTCTGGTCTTCACTAGACCAGAGCAGCGGCACGCACAGCGTCCACCCGGAACACTGGAGGAGGTAAGTCCCGCCCACCGATGCCGCTGCCAGTCACCGTCGCCAGCCACCGCCGCCGCATCTTTATGGAGGGGAGAGCCAAGGAGAGGAGCCCCAAGGTGAGGGATGGGGGGGGGGAAACGTCCGCCCTTCCCCACGCTGCGCACAATGCTCCTCTCTGCTGCGCTGCTCCCCTCCAGGGTGCTAGGGGGGACGGCGTTCACTTTCCAAAAAAGGTAAGTGGACGCCGTCCCCCCGCGTTCACGCAGGACTCGACCCCTGCTTTCAGCTTGAGTTTGCAGTCTGAGTCTTCTATAGCTTTTTAACGACACAAGCTGAAAACCATGGCAACAGCATTGGCTTGGTGTAAAAGATACTAAGGATTTCCCTCTCTCTATTTGTTTCACTAGTAGAGATCGCTCAAACCTCCGATTTTAGGTTTGCGAACCTCGAATGCGAACTTCCGCTAAAATTTGCATTTGCACAGACTTTGCGAACCGCAATAGACGTCAATTGGCAGGCGAACTTTCAAAACTACAAACACTAATTCTGGCCACAAAATTGATGGAAAAGATGTTTCAAGGGGTCTAACACTTGGAGGGGGGCATGGCGGAGTGGGATACATGCCAAACGTCCCGGGGAAAATTACAGATTTGACGCACAGCAGGGTTTTAAGGGCAGAAATCTGATGGAATCTGACAGCATTTCACCAAAAATACACAATCTGGCAGAGGTTCTTCCAAAATACAGATAATATGGCAGTGGTTCCCCCAAAATAGACAATCTGGCAGCAGCAGTTCCCCCAACATACACATAATCTGGAAGCAGTTCCCCCAAATACGTGAAACCTGGTAGTGGATCACCCAAAATACATGTAACACCCAAAATACATGTAATCTGGCAGTAGTGGTCCCCAACATACACAATCTGGCAGCGGTTCCCAAAATACACATAATCTGGCATCAGCGGTTCCCCAAAAATACAGATCTTACAGCAGTTCTCCCAAAATAGGTACCCCCAGTATAGCTAGCCAGGTCTATATGTGTCCCCAGTATAAGTAGCCATGTGTATAGTTGTCCCCAGAATAGGTGGCCAGATGTAGAGATGTCACCAGAATAGGTAGCCAGGTGTATAGATGTCCTTAGAATAGGTGGTCAGGTGTAAAGATATTCCCAGAATAGGTGGCCAAGTGTATAGATGTCCCCAGAATAGGTAGCCAGGTCTATAGGTGTCCCCAGTATATCTAACCAGGTGTTCAGGTGTCCCCAGTATAGCCAGGTGTATAGGTGCCCCCAGTATAGCCAGGTGTATAGGTGTCCCCAGTATAGCCAGGTGTATAGGTGTCCCCAGTATATGTAGCCAGGTGTATATGTGCCCAGTATATGTAGCCAGGGGTATATGTGCCCACTATATGTAGCCAGGTGTATAGTGACCCCCAGTATATGTAGCCAGGTGTTTAGTGGCCACTGGTATATGTAGCCAGGCGTATAGTGGCCCCCAGTATATGTAGCCAGGTGTATAGTGGCCCCCAGTATATGTAGCCAGGTGTATAGTGGCCCCCAGTATATGTAGCCAGGTGTATAGTGGCCCCCAGTACATGTAGTCAGGTGTATAGTGGCCCCCAGTATATGTAGCCAGGTGTATAGTGGCCCCCAGTATATGTAGTCAGGTGTATAGTGGCCCCCAGTATATGTAGCCAGGTGTATAGTGGCCCCCAGTATATGTAGCCAGGTGTATAGTGGCCCCCAGTATATGTAGCCAGGTGTATAGTGGCCCCCAGTATATGTAGCCAGGTGTATAGTGGCCCCCAGTATATGTAGCCAGGTGTATAGTGGCCCCCAGTATATGTAGCCAGGTGTATAGTGGCCCCCAGTATATGTAACCAGGTGTATAGTGGCCCCCAGTATATGTAGCCAGGGGTATAGTCACCCCCAGTATATGTAGCCAGTTGTCCTCCCCCCCCCCCCTTGGCTGGAGGGGAGCAGCGCAGCAGAGAGGAGCATTGTGCGCAGCGTGGGGAAGGGCGGACGTTTCCCCCCCCCCCATCCCTCACCTTGGGGCTCCTCTCCCTGGCTCTCCCCTCCATAAAGATGCGGCGGCGGCGGCGGCGGTGACTGGCAGCGGCATCGGTGGGCGGGACTTACCTCCTCCAGTGTTCCGGGTGGACGCTGTGCGTGCCGCTGCTCTGGTCTTCACTAGACCAGAGCAGCGGCACGCACAGCGTCCACCCGGAACACTGGAGGAGGTAAGTCCCGCCCACCGATGCCGCTGCCAGTCACCGTCGCCAGCCACCGCCGCCGCATCTTTATGGAGGGGAGAGCCAGGGAGAGGAGCCCCAAGGTGAGGGATGGGGGGGGAAACGTCCGCCCTTCCCCACGCTGCGCACAATGCTCCTCTCTGCTGCGCTGCTCCCCTCCAGGGTGCTAGGGGGGACGGCGTTCACTTTCCAAAAAAAGTAAGTGGACGCCGTCCCCCCGCGTTCACGCAGGACTCGACCCCTGCTTTCAGCTTGAGTTTGCAGTCTGAGTCTTCTATAGCTTTTTAACGACACAAGCTGCAAACCATGGCAACAGCATTGGCTTGGTGTAAAAGATACTAAGGATTTCCCTCTCTCTATTTGTTTCACTAGTAGAGATCGCTCAAACCTCCGATTTTAGGTTTGCGAACCTCGAACGCGAACTTCCGCTAAAATTTGCATTTGCACAGACTTTGCGAACCGCAATAGACGTCAATTGGCAGGCGAACTTTCAAAACTACAAACACTAATTCTGGCCACAAAATTGATGGAAAAGATGTTTCAAGGGGTCTAACACTTGGAGGGGGGCATGGCGGAGTGGGATACATGCCAAACGTCCCGGGGAAAATTACAGATTTGACGCACAGCAGGGTTTTAAGGGCAGAAATCACATTGCTTTGCTAAATTGGAGGCATAAAGTGCTTTAAAACATCTTGTGTGTATACATCAATCAGGTAGTGTAATTAATGTACTGCTTCACACTGACAGACCAAACTCACTGTGTAATGTACCGCAAACAGCTGTTTGTGTAGTGATGGATGTGCTGGACTGGTGCGCACGATGGCGAGAGTGCAGGCGATGGCGGTTTTCAAGCCCATGTGGTCGGGCTGCGGTAGCTCAATGACAGAACAACAGTGACTGAGTGTCCAGCTGATCGAATTTGGTCTGTCCACAATGAAGCAAAAACCTTATTATCTTGGGTCGGGTGTTCCCCCCAAAACACTCATAAAGCCGGTCTTTGCTTCATTGTAATACGCAAGCTCCTTAACCGCGCCCCTTAAATAGTCACGAAGGGGAATTGACACATGTACATGCCTTTTGTTTTGTTGTTGCAGCCGCAGGGCAGCCAGAAAAATTAGGCAGGCATGTACACGCACCAGAAAAATTCAGCAATCCACCTGGAGTCCTGGACCCTGTTGGTGGTGGCGGAAAAGGCAGTCAAGCGGCCTGCAGGCCGAGATGCTGTGTGGGGACCAACTTAGTCTTGGGGCAGGCAATCACATGGCGTGCAGCCAGAGATGCTGTGTGTGGGGACTGACTTAGTCTTCAGGCAGGCCTGACCGTGCTTTGCAGACCAGGCATCTGTGGTCAGATGGACCCTTGACCCAACGCTGTGTGCCAGAGATGACACCACTTGCCTTTTAACATCACGGTACAGTTTGGGTATCGCCTTTTTTGAGAAATAATTGCGGCCTGGTATCTTCCACTGTGGTGTGTGGCTTTGCTTCTGTGTGCTGCTTTTTCTCAGTTGGTCATCCCATTGCAGTTTCTGCTTTTTCATCATGTGCCTTCGTATGGGTCTTGGTCTTTTCACGGCTCAATTTTTGGTGGCAGAGAGTACAGATGGCATCACTCTCATCTGAGGCAGACACACAAAAAATGTTCACACCACTGAGCCCTGGGATGATGGCACTTTGGTGATGGCTGCTGACTGAGTGTTAAGTGGGGTGCCAGAATAAGAGCAGGAGGAGGAAGATATGTCATGCTTCCATGCAGAAGCTGAGGAAGATGAGGTGTTCTGTGTTAAAAAGTCAACTACATCCTGATAATATTGGGGGTTGATGGCACGTGCCTTCTTCTGAACAATGTACTTTGGTTGAGGGCCACACGAAATCACGACAGCACGACCTCGAACAGACCTGCCGGTTGGCCTGCCTCTGGCTCTGCCTCTGCCTGTTGTTTTGTCCATATTGGGGGGGATGAAGTGAAAGGTATGCACTGACTTGACTAATACAATGTGCAGTCACACAGATGCAGTGGAAGGTATGCAGTGACTGCTGGTAGAACAATGTGCAGTCACACAGGTGCAGTGAAAGGTATGCAGTGACTGGTGGTAGAACAATGTGCAGTCACACAGGTGCAGTGAAAGGTATGCAGTGACTGCTGGTAGAACAATGTGCAGTCACACAGGTGCAGTGAATTGTATGCAGTAACTGCTGGTATAAAAATGTGCAGTCACACAGGTGCAGTGAAAATGGATGTACTGACTGCTGGTATATAAAACACCATGCCGTCACACAGATTCAGTGAAAGGTATGCAGTGACTGGTATATAAAACAGCATGCGGTAACACAGGTGCAGTGAAAGGTATGCACGGACTGGTATATAAAACAGCGTGCGGTCAAACAGATGCAGTGAAAGCTATGCAGTGACTGGTATTATAATACAATGTGCAGCAGGCACACTAGGCACTAAATGTGCTGCACCTGGCACAGTATAGCAATTAGCAAGGGCCATCTGCGACAGACAGGGCTGTATATGCAGTGTCATTGGGCCACACACAAAAAAAACACATCACAAGAACATTAGCTCTCAAAAGAGCTGTTTTGGGGTGCTTTTCATCAACAAATATCAGCAAGGAGCAAGCTAACAGACCTCCTAACTATCGCTTTCCCTATCTCTCCAATGTCTCTTCCTTCTCTCACTAATACAGCACCACACAAAGCGAGAAAATGGCCAACGCTGCTGCCTTATATAAAGGGGGGAGGCTCCAGGAGGGAGTGCAGCCTCATTTGCTGCCATGTGTCTGCTGACTGTGATGTAGAGGGTCAAAGTTTAGCCCAATGATGTAGTATAGGGGGCGGGTCAAACCCGCATAAAGTTTGCGTGAACAAGTTTCCATGCGAACCGTTCGGGCCATCTCTATTCACTAGTTCATACACCTGTACAAAGCAGGAACAAAGCAGGAAGTAAGTCTTATTGCATCTCTTCACTCCCTGACTACTGCACTGACACATTCATTCCACAGGAAGGATCATAGGGATTCTTGCTCTATATCTGGAGTGATGATCACTACAATCTTGCTAACAGTCAAAGGAAAAAGCAAGGCAGCTGGTACAATAAAGTGTACAGAAGTATTGAGCAATCACATGAAAAACATTAGAGTAACAATTTATAATGTGTTTTACAGTTTGGTAAAATACTTGAACTTTATAAACATTATTTGATATTGAACAGTATGTTTGACATTTAAAGACTTATGATCAATTAATACAGTGGTATGCACAGCCCATAAGTAACCTCATGGTCTCACCTCACCTTCAACTGTATTCAGCATAATGGGTTGTGAAATGAAGGTCAAAACCACCAACATGGAACACAACCATAAGAATGGCCATTACTTGGTAGTGGGAAGTACTGTAGTTGTTCAACCTTCTTTTTAATTTCCAATGCTCTATTTTTGAAATTACTGTATATTACATGTTACATACATTGGATAACACGTTTTTGCAATAGAGATCATAGACATCTATTTAGACAATATAACTATTGTAGTATAGGGCAGCACGGTGGCGTAGTGGTTAGCTCTCTCGCCTTGCAGCGCTGGGTCCCTGGTTCGAATCCCAGCCAGGGCACTATCTGCAAAGAGTTTGTATGTTCTCTCCGTGTCTGCGTGGGTTTCCTCCGGGTACTCCGGTTTCCTCCCACATTCCAAAAACATACAGATAAGTTAATTGGCTCCCCCTAAAATTGGCCCTAAAATAGGCCCTAGACTACAGTACTTACACTACATAATATAGACATATGGCAATGGTAGGGATTAGATTGTGAGCTCCTTTGAGGGACAGTTAGTGACAAGATATATATATACACTGCGTAATATGTCGGCGCTATATAAATACTAAATAATAATAATAATAGTATCCAAACATTAGTAATCGGGACATGATTGTTTAACCTTTTGACCATCAGGAACAAGACGGATCTTGGCTTGACTGCACCTTTCATTGACTGCCACTGCCGAGATCCAGCACAAGCATTCATGCTTGCTCATCTCTGTCATCTTGAGACACTCATTAAAGAGAACCTGTAGTGAGTAAAAATATTTAAAATAAACACATGAGGTAACTTCAAATGAACATTACATAGTTACCTTGCCATCAGTTCCTCTCAGAAGCTCACCATTTTCTTCTGACAATAATCCATTCCAGTTCTGACAATATTTTGTCAGATCTGAAATATATCAGTTGCTGTCAGTAAAATATCAGTTGCTGTCAGTTATAGCTGAGAGGAAAACTGGTGTACCAGGTAATGTCCATGTTTCCCTATGGCTCAAGTGGGCAATGTTACAGTTTAACAGTGTGCTGACCAGAAAGCTGTTATGGGTAATGGCCATTTTCAAAATGGAGGACGGAAAATTCCCTTGATCACAGTGAACAAACAGGACGCGGGACAGGAGAAAGACACTGAGGAGTAGACTACATGGAAGGTAAGTATGACTTGTGTATGCTTATTTTGACTTTTAATTTTCAGTTCAGGTTTTCTTTAAAGAGATACTAAAATGAAAAAAAATTATGATATAATGATTTTTATGTGTCGTTTTTTCGCTTCAGTGTCTCTTTAATAGGAAGAGCTCTCTGAGCCCTTCTTGGTTCACAAAGGCGGATCAGAGGCTGCAGCATGTAAAGGAGGATGGGAACGCTCTGCTCCTGATCTTCCTCATTGACAAGAGAGAAACTAGAGTCTAATCAGACAACTATTATCTCTAAAGAGGACCTCTCATAGTATGTTCTCCCACCCAGGGCCATATCACCCCCGATTACAGAAACAATAAAATTATTTGATATTAATACCCAATAAGAAATAAGAATAGCCAAGTAAAAAATGTATTAGTTACCTGATGTAAAATTTGGAAGTGAATGCTGAGCAGCAAAGGGTTAAATCACTGCCTACTCCAGTTTATAAATAAAACCAAGACATCAATGGAGAATCCCATTGTCCCCCATAGAGTGAGTCCCATAATCTCCAAGACCCAAGAGTCAAACAAATGGGAATGAAATGTAGTTAAAATCACATCACCGTTCTATCAGCTACCAAATGGGAAAAATGTGAATGTGCTGCAGCCCCTTGTTTCGATGTATTTTCTATGTGGAGGTGGGACTCCATGGCTGTGTGCATACATTGCATAATTTTGCACTAAATTAAATGGAATGGTTTGTGCTGCTCACCCCCTAGTTTTTATAATTATCATTCCCTGTTAAAGTGCATGATCACACCCCCTTCCAGCACAGTCAAAACATATAATTAGGCACGTTTGGATTTTTTTTCCAGTTGGTAACTGATAGAAAGGTGAGGTGATATGGAACAGTTAGAGTAGGACTCACCATATATGGGGTACGCGTTGGCGCAGTCGGTGAGCTTGAATGCATTTAAATTGCAGGACCAAGAACCCCTGTCTCTTTTTTTCTTTTTTTTTTTTTGAGTCATGCAGACCCTTGTTTCCATGTATTTTCTATGTGGAGGTGGGACTCCATGGCTGCATGCATATATTTCATAAGTTTGCACTGAATTAAATGGTTCATGCTGCTCTCTCCCTGGTGTATATCTATATCTATATCTACCATATCTATCTATCTATCTATCTATCTATCTATCTATCTATCTATCTATCTATCTATCTATCTATTTATCTATCTATCTAATCAAGAAATAAAACAGACATAATGTATCAAAAACTTCCTTTACAAAAAACCTGCAGTGGAAATTAATGAACTGGTGGGATAAACAATTGTATCTAAATTGCTGATCCTAAATAGAACGTCCCTAAAATCCCAGAGTTGTATTTTGTTTTTAAAAAGCTGAAATGTAGGATTAATTGTAGCTTTAGCAGCAATGCCCGATTGAGACAGTACAAAGCTAGCTGTAGGGATGAAATCAATATTAGGCATACATTCTGCTGACATTTGGTCAGATATCTCATGAGTCCACGTGGAAGAAGAGGTGAATGACCTGGAAAATATTGATAGATTGTCTAATCTACCACAAATTTGTAGTGTATGGCTAGCTTTTGTTGGACTTTCAATTAAATTAGGTAAGAACATTAGAACAAAAAAGGAAATATCTGATTGGATGCAATAGGTACCTACTGTACATCTAATGCCTGGTACACACCATGCAATTTCCCATCAGATCCACGGGTCGAATTGGTTATTTCTAGGGATGTCGCGAACCTCCGATTTTCGGTTCGCGAACCCTGTTTGCGAACCTCCACGGAAGGTTCGGTTCGCGGAAAAGTTTGCGAACCGCAATAGACTTCAATGGGGAGGCGAACTTTGAAAAATAGAAAAAATTCTACCGGCTGGAAAAATGATAGAAAACATGTTTCAAGGGATCTAATAATTCATTGAATAAAATAATGATTGAGTGAAATACACATCAAAAGTCCCAGGCAAGAATCTAGATTTCACATAAACCCCTATTTTGAGGTCAATTTTCAATTACAGGCCTGCTCTGCTCCTTCCTCCCTTCCACCTATTCCCTCCTACCGGAGGGAGGAGGGTCTCATCTGCCAGAGAATTATAGTATTTCAAAAGCCAGCTTACATACCGTGGCTGGGAATTGAACCCAGGTCTCACTGTGTGGTGGGCAAGTACCTTAACCGCTGTACCACCAACGCTACTAACTGAAGCTAGCCTAGCATGTACCATGTCTGCTTAATCCAAAAGAAAAATTAGACAAGACAAATAACATTTATATCATGCTTTTCTCCTGGCGGACTCAAAGCACCAGAGCTGCAGCCACTAGGGCACACTCCATAGGCAGTAGCAGTGTTAGGAAGACTTACCTAAGGTCAGAGGCAGAGCCCTTAACCATTACACCATCCAGCCACTGCTTAAGGATTTGTAGCCAGGCATGGCCTTGCCTTTTGTGTTCAACAGTTGTCTAAAGAGAACCCCAGATAGCCAGGCACTGTACCACCAACACTACATGATGAAGCCAGCCTATTATGTACCATTTATGCTCAATCCATTTATGCTCAAAAATACAAGAGAGAGAGAGAGAGAGAGAGAGAGAGATGAATGTACCTGGCTATATAGGGTTCTCTTTGTACAATTGTTAAACACAAAAGGGAAGTCCATGCCTGGCTACAAATCCTTAAGCAGTGGCTGGAAGGTGTAATGGTTAAAGGCTCTGTCTCTGACACAGGAGACCAGGGTTCGAATCTCGGCTCTGTCTGTTCAGTAAGCCAGCTCCTATTCAGTAGGAGACCTTAGGCAAGTCTTCCTAACACTTCTACTGCCTATAGAGTGTGCCTTAGTGGCTGCAGCTCTGGTGCTTTGAGACCGCCAGGAGAAAAGCGTGATATAAATGTTATTTGTCTTGTCTAATTTTTCTCTTGGATTGAGCAGAAATGGTACATGCTAGGCTAGCTTCAGTTAGTAGTGTTGGTGGTACAGCAGTTAAGGTACTTGCCCACCACACAGTGAGACCTGGGTTCAATCCCCAGCCAATGTGAGTTGGATTTTATGCTACAAATCCTTAAAGGGAACCTAAACTAAGAAGGATATGGATTTTTCCTTTTAAAATAATACCAGTTGCCTGAATCGCCTGCTGATCCTGTGTATCTAATACTTTTAGCCACAGCCCCTGAACAAGCATGCAGATCAGGTGCTCTGACTGAAGTCAGACTGGATTAGTTGCATGCTTGTTTCAGGGTGTGATTCAGCCACTATTGCAGCCACAGAGATCAGCAGGACTTCCAGGCAACTGGTATTGTTTAACAGGAAACATCCATATCACTCTCAGTTAAGGTTCCCTTTAAGCAACCTAATGTTTCTCTTGGATTGAGCAGAAATGGTACATGCTAGGCTAGCTTCAGTTAGTAGTGTTGGTGGTACAGCGGTTAAGGTACTTGCCCACCACACAGTAAGACCTGGGTTCAATTCCCAGCCATGGTATGTAAGCTGGCTTTTGAAATACTATAATTCCCTGGCAGATGAGACCCTCCTCCCTCCGGTAGGAGGGAGGAGGGAATAGGTAGAAGGATAGGAGGGTAGAGGGAGTGAGTAATATACAAGAGCCTAATTAAACTCTCCCTAGCAGAAAGCAGAATGTGTATAGCAGCTGTCCCTTAACTAATTAGTGTAGGCAGACGAGTGAGTAAAACGGCACAAGGACCTGGCCTTTTATAAGGGGGAGGGGTGGGGTTCCAGGCGTGAGTGCAGTCTGATTGGCAACAATATGCCTGCTAACTGTGATGTAGAGGGTCAAAGTTCTGCTCCATAGAGCATTATGGGGCGAATCGAACTTCCGCAAAAGTTCGCCTTTGCATGGCAAACGCGAACCACCGAAGTTCGCCTGGTACGGTTCGCCGGCGAACCGTTCGGCCCATCTCTAGTTATTTCCAACAGGTCCGATCTGATTTTCAATTGTTTTTATGAACGCTTTTCCATTCCAATCACTTCCGTAAAAAATCGATCGGAAATCAGATTGAACCTGTTGGAAATAATCGATTTGACCCCTCTATCTGGACAGGATGCTGCATGGTGTGTACCAAGCATTCCTTTTAAATGTCTGTAATATTGCCAAAACTGGACATGCTGTACCTATATATAATTGTTATTCATAAAATATAAAAGTGTTTTTGTTAGCAGGTTCCTTTTAAAGGTAACTGTACATTAATGTTCTTTATATAAAATCTGGCTCATGGTGTTTCTTCAATAAGTTTGAATAATGTACCTTCTATAAATGGTGCTAGCCTTATTTTCATCGCTATGAAAAAGCACTGTAAAATATAGATATTAAACACGATACATTCCTTATAATAAAAAACTTTGAAATGCCAACTGGTACAACTTGTTTCGGGTTTTATTTGTATGCTGATCTACAGCAAACAGCTTATAGATTTTAATAGCACCGACAAAAGCCACATAAAAACGTTGAGGATGGAAAGGCTGACTTTATTTTGGTTCCTGTTGCTTGCTGAGCTGTTACTTTCCAACTCTTGCACAGATTTATCATCCAGCCAAGCAGAATCTCAGCTAGTCCATCAGTATTCACAGCAATGTGCACCCTGCTAATTGAAGCTAGTGGTTAAAAAAACACGTGTTAAATAAATGATTACAATGCTAGACATACTTTACCCAGTATGCATACAGATTACTGGAACGGGAAGCCATCAGGGGATGGGCAGAAGATTTGTGCGCTGCTGAAATGTTAAAAAGAGTTGCTTGGATTAGATTTGCAGCCTTTAGGGATACATAAGGAAGAATATCTATACCAGCTACTCTGTCTATAGAAAAAAGCACATGCCTATAGTCACGTTTTATTATAGCCTGATGTCTAGTTATATATTCTTTATTAATGATATGCATTGTGGTGCTTAGGCAGCAAAAGTGGTGAGTAGAAAAAGAAAAGTATTTTTGTGTTTACCCTATTACGTACCATATGAGTTTGTCCAAATTCTTTAATCAGTGTAAGATTTGTATCTTTGGAGCCAATAGAGACTGAAGCCTTGGCACCTCAAACTCTGCCCTTCAACAGATGCCACGCCCTAAACCACAATTGATGCTGTAAATAGATTCATAGAGAGTCTAACTCTAATTCCCCTTGAGGCGTCTATGTAACGATTGTGGAACTTTCCCCGTGATCAGCGCACAACGCGTGCGCTGACACGGCGAAAATCCTCCACAAGCGTATAATTTGCAGGAACCCAGCAAAAGGTGCTACGCACCCGTAGAGGGAAAATTCCTGTCGGCAGATGGCGCTGGGGAGTGCAGAGGAACCAATCCTCTGTACCTCCACAAATGCCAGACAGGAATTGTACCAAACGCAGAACGCAATCGCAAGAGAGGCGACTGCGAATGAGAACGAGCAAAGGGACAAGTTGTATGTGTGTGCGCCAATCCAGTCGCCACCCCGCGACCGCACACACACAACAGCAGACACGAAATAGGAACGCGATCGCGAGAGGCGCGATCGCCAGACGAGACACAAGGCAGACCAGGACAGAACACGAGGCCAGCAAAGGCACAGCAAATAACACAATGAGAATAACAAGGAAAACAACAAACGCTAGCCAACCGCGGACACCGCACCCACCCGCAACAGCGCACGCGGCCATGCACGGCCCCACGTGACAAGCACAACAGAGACAAGCACGCCCAACCAACCACCGACAGACAAACATGAAACAGAGGACGCGTACGCTTGCTTAACGGCTACCTCACCGAGCCTCCAGCAAGCGTAGCAGACAAGACAGACACACGAAAACAGGGACAAGCGAGAGATAGGATCCCCAGCGCCAGCGAAAAGTGGCTAGCGCGATCCCAGGAGACAGAATAGAAGGATCCCCAGCGCTAGCGAAAAGTGGCTAGCGCGATCCCAGGAGACAGAACAGAAGGATCCCCAGCGCTAGCGAAAAGTGGCCAGCGCGACCCCAGGAGACAGAGCCGCAGAACAGAAGGATCCCCAGCGCCAGCAAAAAGTAGCCAGCGCGATCCCAGGAGACAGAACAGAAGAGATAGCTGGTAGCAACCGCTGCACCAGCTATACTCCAAGAACAGAGATCAGAACCATTTCCTCTCGACCACCGTTGGGACAGGACAATGGCAACAGAACATACAAACAGATAATACAATCCTAACTGCACTAGGGAAAACCTGCCTAGCGCAGATTCAGGAATTACTCTAAGCTGAACTTCAAACAAAGAGCATGGCTGACACTCCCGGCAGGAGTGTTACACAAGACAAAATCCTTATGAACAGCGAAGCATTGTGGGAAAGACATAGTACTTATAGTATACGCCTCCAATGAATGTGGCCAGGCAATTTGCATGACAACGTATGCAAATTCCTCTGCAAGCACAAGCTGCAAAACTGACAGAAGCTCTTCTTTCCAGAGTCCTGCAGCATGCAAACCTACACAATGGTCAAAAGGCTGGCTGCCTGCACAAGCAGCTGAGCAAATCATCACAGTCTAGACCTTATTTGGGTACAGTAAGATTGGCCTCAGATATTGCCCTATGAAATGATGACAACATTCTATGTATATAAAACTAATTTATTCTTATTATTATATACAGAGAATATACAAAAATAAAAAGTAGCCAAATAATATGTTAGCTCACCAGTTTTTCCATGCCTGTGATTTAGAGCCATGAAGTTATACAAAAATCACCAAGAATGCATCCTTTACCTTAATCAACTTGATTTTTATAACTTTCAGTAGGCTGAGCCCACGGAATCAACCCATAATACATTGCAGTAGACCAAGCTCTGATTCAGACCGTGATATATTGCATTGGAGGAGCATTTTCAGACCATAATGCTTTGCTGCTTTACAGCTATCTCATTGTTTATGCAGGTTTCAATACAAAACAATAACATTTGAAAAGCTCTTTTCTCCTATAGGGCACAGAGGCTACATTTGCTAAGAGCTCATAATTAGTTACTCCTGGTAATTGCCTGCAGAAGCCGGTGAAATACCTGCAAAACGGGTTGCACTGTTTTGTGGAGTGTGGGGAGGCACTGTAAGTCCACCACTACCTCCAATTTACAAAATGTTTTTAGTGTATTTGTATTTTATTCTCCCTGGCACCTCTGTTTTGTCCTATAAGTTTGTCCACCCTTGGTGAAGAGGTGTACCCCCTAATTCCACAGAGAGCAACTTCTTAACCTGAGTGGGGTTGGGTGTAATCTCCCCACCTGTCTATACAGTGATTGCCTTAGCAGTAACCCTTCCTTGTGATTTTATTATATGCAACATGACTTTAACGTACTACACTATTGTGGGCTCTCAATTTTCTTTTTGTTTTTACAGTTAAGAGGTTTATAAGGACAGAGGGTATGTACAGCAGATAGAGCAGTTTTGGATTGTATAGATTGGCAGGGAGGAATGTACAGGAGGCCGGTGAAATGTGTGTGATGGAGGGGGGATATATGGTAACTAGTATATAATAGGAACATCTGGTGTATGTAACATAGATAGGGGCAGTGATTGTTAAGTCCATTCCCTAAGTTCCCATTTAGAAAGACACACTTACCAATAGTCGCATTAGTGAACACATGATGAATGACTAAATGGAAGAGCTCCTAAAGTCAGGGGTTCACTGCATTCCCAAAATGCTGCTGCTTAACCACTTGAGGACCTAGGGCTTTACACCACTTTTTTTCCATTCAGACCACTGCAGCTTTCACGGTTTATTGCTCGCTCATACAACCTACCACCTAAATGAATTTTGGCTCCTTTTCTTGTCACTAATAAAGCTTTCTTTTGGTGCTATTTGATTGCTCCTGCGATTTTAACTTTTTATTATATTCATCAAAAAAGACATGAATTTTGGGAAAAAAATGATTTTTTTTTACTTTCTGTGCTGACATTTTTCAAATAAAGTAAAATTTCTGTATACATGCAGCGTGAAAAATGTGGACAAACATGTTTTTGATAAAAAAAAAACCATTCAGTGTATATTTATTGGTTTGGGTAAAAGTTATAGCGTTTACAAACTATGGTGCAAAAAGTGAATTTTCCCATTTTCAAGCATCTATGACTTTTCTGACCCCCTGTCATGTTTCATGAGGGGCTAGAATTCCAGGATAGTATAAATACCCCCCAAATGACCCCATTTTGGAAAGAAGACATCCCAAAGTATTCACTGAGAGGCATAGTGAGTTCATAGAAGATATTCTTTTTTGTCACAAGTAAGCGGAAAATGACACTTTGTGACAAAAAAATAAAATAAAAAAAAGTTTCCATTTCTTCTAACTTGCACCAAAAAAAAAAATGAAATCTGCCACGGACTCACCATGCCCCTCTCTGAATACCTTGAAGTGTCTACTTTCCAAAATGGGGTCATTTGTGGGGTGTGTTTACTGTCCTGACATTTTGGGGGGTGCTAATTTGTTAGCACCCCTGTAAAGCCTAAAGGTGCTCATTGGACTTTGGGCCACTTAGCGCAGTTAGGCTGCAAAAAAGTGCCACACATGTGGTATTGCCGTACTCAGGAGAACTAGTATAATGTGTTTTGGGGTGTATTTTTACACATACCGATGCTGGGTGGGAGAAATATCTCTGTAAATGACAATTTTTTAATTTTTTTTACACACAATTGTCCATTTACAGTGATATTTCTCCCACTCACCATGGGTATGTGTAAAAATACACCCCAAAACACATTATACTACTTCTCCTGAGCACGGCGATACCACATGTGTGGCACTTTTTTGCACCCTAACTGCGCTAAGGGGCCCAAAGTCCAATGAGTACCTTTAGGATTTCACAGGTCATTTTCAGACATTTGTTTTCAAGACTACTCCTCACGGTTTAGGGCCCCTAAAATGCCAGGACAGTATAGGAACCCCACAAATGACCCCATTTTAGAAAGAAGACACCCCAAGGTATTCCGTTAGTAGTATGGTGAGTTCATAGAAGATTTTATTTTTTGTCACAAGTTAGCGGAAAATGACACTTTCTGAAAAAAAAACAATAAAAATCAATTTCCGCTAACTTGTGACAAAAAATAAAATCTTCTATGAACTCACCGTACTACTAACAGAATACCTTGGGGTGTCTTCTTTCTAAAATGGAGTCATTTGTGTGGTTCCTATACCGTCCTAAACCGTGAGGAGTAGTCTTGAAACAAAATTTCACAAAATAACCTGTGAAATCCTAAAGGTACTCATTGGACTTTGGGCCCCTTAGCGCAGTTAGGGTGCAAAAAAGTGCCACACATGTGGTATCGCCATACTCGGGAGAAGTAGTACAATGTGTTTTGGGGTGTATTTTTACACATACCCATGCTGGGTGGGAGAAATAACTCTGTAAATGGACAATTGTGTGTAAAAAAATCAAAAGATTGTCATTTACAGAGGTATTTCTCCCACCCAGCATGGGTATGTGTAAAAATACACCCCAAAACACATTGTACTACTTCTCCCGAGTACGGCGATACCACATGTGTGGCACTTTTTTGCACCCTAACTGCGCTAAGGGGCCCAAAGTCCAATGAGTACCTTTAGGATTTCACAGGTCATTTTTGTTTCAAGACTACTCCTCAAGGTTTAGGGCCCCTAAAATGCCAGGGCAGTATAGGAACCCCACAAATGACCCCATTTTAGAAAGAAGACACCCCAAGGTATTCCGTTAGGAGTATGGTGAGTTCATAGAAGTTTTTATTTTTTTGTCACAAGTTAGCAGAAATTGATTTTAATTGTTTTTTTTTTCACAAAGTGTCATTTTCCGCTAACTTGTGACAAAAAATAAAATCTTCTATGAACTCGCCATACTCCTAACAGAATACCTTTGGGTGTCTTCTTTCTAGAATGGGGTCAGTTGTGGGGTTCCTATACTGCCCTGGCATTTTAGGGGCCCTAAACCGTGAGGAGTAGTCTTGAAACCAAATGTCGCAAAATGACCTGTGAAATCCTAAAGGTACTCATTGGACTTTGGGCCCCTTAGCATACTTAGGGTGTAAAAAAAAGTGCCACACATGTGGTACTGCCGTACTCAGGAGAAGTAGTATAATGTGTTTTGGGGTGTATTTTTACACATACCCCTGCTGGGTGGGAGAAATATCTCTGTAAATGACAATTGTTTGATTTTTTTTACACACAATTGTCCATTTACAGAGAGATTTCTCCCACCCAGCATGGGTATGTGTAAAAATACACCCCAAAACACATTATACTACTTTTCCTGAGTACAGCAGTACCACATGTGTGACACTTTTTTGCAGCCTAGGTGCACAAAGGGGCCCAACGTCCTATTCACAGGTCATTTTGAGGCATTTGTTTTCTAGACTACTCCTCGCGGTTTAGGGCCCCTAAAATGCCAGGGCAGTATAGGAACCCCACAAGTGACCCCATTTTAGAAAGAAGACACCCCAAGGTATTCCGTTAGGTGTATGGCGAGTTCATAGAAGATTTTATTTTTTGTCACAAGTTAGTGAAAAATGACACTTTGTGAAAAAAAAAACAATAAAAATCAATTTCCGCTAACTTTTGACAAAAAACAAAATCTTCTATGAACTCGTCATAGACCTAACAGAATACCTTGGGGTGTCTTTTTTTCTAAAATGGGGTCACTTGTGGGGTTCCTATACCGCCCTGGCATTTTACGGGCCCAAAACCGTGAGTAGTCTGGAAACCAAATGTCTCAAAATGACTGTTCAGGGGTATAAGCATCTGCAAATTTTGATGACAGGTGGTCTATGAGGGGGCGAATTTTGTGGAACCGGTCATAAGCAGGGTGGCCTTTTAGATGACAGGTTGTATTGGGCCTGATCTGATGGATAGGAGTGCTAGGGGGTGACAGGAGGTGATTGATGGGTGTCTCAGGGGGTGGTTAGAGGGGAAAATAGATGCAATCAATGCACTGGGGAGGTGATCGGAAGGGGGTCTGAGGGGGATCTGAGGGTTTGGCCGAGTGATCAGGAGCCCACACGGGGCAAATTAGGGCCTGATCTGATGGGTAGGTGTGCTAGGGGGTGACAGGAGGTGATTGATGGGTGTCTCAAGGTGTGATTAGAGGGGGGAATAGATGCAAGCAATGCACTGGCGAGGTGATCAGGACTGGGGTCTGAGGGCGTTCTGAGGGTGTGGGCGGGTGATTTAGTGCCCTAGGGGCAGATAGGGGTCTAATCTGATAGGTAGAAATGACAGGGGGTGATTGATAGGTAATTAGTGGGTGTTTAGGGTGGAGAACAGATGTGAACACTGCACTTGGGAGGTGATCGGACGTCGGATCTGCGGGCGATCTATTGGTGTGGGTGGGTGATCAGATTGCCCGCAAGGGGCAGGTTAGGGGCTGATTGATGGGTGGCAGTGACAGGGGGTGATTGATGGGTGGCAGTGACAGGGGCTGATTGATGGGTGATTGATAGGTGATTGACAGGTGATTGACAGGTAATCAGTGGGTTATTACAGGGGAGAACAGATGTAAATATTGCACTGGCGAATTGATAAGGGGGGGGTCTAAGGGCAATCTGAGCGTGTAGGCGGGTGATTGGGTGCCCGCAAGGGGCAGATTAGGGTCTGATCTGATGGGTAACAGTGACAGGTGGTGATAGGGGGTGATTGATGGGTAATTAGTGGGTGTTTAGGGTAGAGAATAGATGTAAACACTGCACTTGGGAGGTGATCGGACGTCGGATCTGCGGGCGATCTATTGGTGTGGGTGGGTGATCAGATTGCCCGCAAGGGGCAGGTTAGGGGCTGATTGATGGGTGGCAGTGACAGGGGGTGATTGATGGGTGGCAGTGACAGGGGGTGATTGATGGGTGATTGATAGGTGATTGACAGGTGATTGACAGGTAATTAGTGGGTTATTACAGGGGAGAACAGATGTAAATATTGCACTGGCGAATTGATAAGGGGGGGTCTAAGGGCAATCTGAGCGTGTAGGCGGGTGATTGGGTGCCCGCAAGAGGCAGATTAGGGTCTGATCTGATGGGTAACAGTGACAGGTGGTGATAGGGGGTGATTGATGGGTAATTAGTGGGTGTTTAGGGTAGAGAATAGATGTAAACACTGCACTTGGGAGGTGATCGGACGTCGGATCTGCGGGCGATCTATTGGTGTGGGTGGGTGATCAGATTGCCCGCAAGGGGCAGGTTAGGGGCTGATTGATGGGTGGCAGTGACAGGGGGTGATTGATGGGTGGCAGTGACAGCGGGTGATTGATGGGTGATTGACAGGTGATCAGTGGGTTATTACAGGGAAGAACAGATGTAAGTAATGCGCTGGCGAATTGATAAGGGGAAGTTTGAGGGCAATCTGAGCGTGTGGGCGGGTGATTGGGTGCCAGCAAGGGGCAGATTAGGGTCTAATCTGATGGGTAACAGTGACAGGTGGTGATAGGGGGTGATTGATGGGTAATTGATGGGTAATTAGTGGGTGTTTAGGGTAGAGAATAGATGTAAACACTGCACTTGGGAGGTGATATGACGTCGGATCTGCGAGCGATCTATTGGTGTAGGTGGGTGATCAGATTGCCCGCAAGGGGCAGGTTAGGGGCTGATTGATGGGTGGCAGTGACAGAGGGTGATTGATGGGTGATTGATGGGTGATTGACGGGTGATTGACAGGTGATCAGGGGGATAGATGCATACAGTACACAGGGGGGGGAGGTCTGGGGGGGGTCTGGGGAGAATCTGAGGGGTGGGGGTGGTGATCAGGAGGGGGCGGGGGGGGGATAAAAAAAATAGCGTTGACAGATAGTGACAGGGAGTGATTGATGGGTGATTAGGGGGGTGATTGGGTGCAAACAGGGGTCTGGGGGGTGGGCAGGGGGGGTCCTGAGGGGTGCTGTGGGTGATCTGGGGCGGGGGGGGAATCAGTGTGCTTGGGTGCAGACTAGGGTGGCTGCAGCCTGCCCTGGTGGTCCCTCGGACACTGGGACCACCTGGGCAGGAGGCAGCCTGTATAATACACTTTGTAAACATTACAAAGTGTATTATACACTTTGTATGCGGCGATCGCGGACTTAACATCCCGCCGGCGCTTCCGTATGGCCGGCGGGATGTTGCGGCGGGTGAGCGGCGCCAGGCGGAGGCAGAGGATCGCGTCACGGATGACGCGATCGCTCCGCCCATGCCCCTACAAGGACCGCCGCCATTTGTCTATACGGCGGTCCTTGCGGGGTGCACTTCCCAGCCGCCATTTGTCAATACGGCGGTCAGGAAGTGGTTAACAGTTGTCTCAAATAACTTTATTCCATTAATATGATCCAAAAAGTTAGCGACTCCATCATATATATTCACATAATATGTTGCCGCTCACGTCCTTTGCCAGCAGCTAAACCTGGGCTGAAGCTGTGAGGTCCAACAGCCAATAATGGTAAGCTGGTGTAAAGTCACTCCATACAAGTACACATTATTCCCGTTCCCCATCCCCGTGTTTGCTTTCTCATTTTATTTCAAACAGTAAATTGGCTGTGTATTTTTTAATTTCCAGGATCTTTCTATGAATATTATTTGATCAAATATTTACTATTTCAGAAAATTCAATAAAATATTTGCAATGTAGAAATTAAACGAGGGCTGACTGCGGGTGGTAACAAATTGTACACTGTTTGCCTTAAAGCGGAGGGGGGCAGCGTGGGCCTGTGTGCATACAGCTTATTTTAGTGCCATCTGTTCACCTAGCATATGCTTAGTAGTATGCGGAGGGATTTTCATTCTATTTATACAGACCGCATAGACTATGGTGTTATGGCTCTGCCTTTTGATTTAAGCAGGAGCCGTTCTTGCTCACACCGTCTGTGCTAAAGTTTAGAAGAACCAGCCTGCTCCCATTAAGTAAACAAAAGCTCATATAAATTCCTCTGGAAGGTCTGCACTTTCATAATATTTAGGGAAGGAATAGAGATGCTCTGTTTGAACATAGTACAGAACTCGAGGTGTCACCTATGTGGCTTCTGGGAAGTGCAGCCAATTAAACAGTGTTCACTGTCCAAGTTCCCATTCGCTAGAAATCCATCACTCTGTAACTGCAAATGTAAATTGAACAACATTTTTGTTTCTACTGAAGGGGTCTGACTTTTGCTGACACAAATTAAGGTTTGTTAAAGTGAGAGTTTTTAGAGAATATTCCACCATTGCCAGTTTCCATTGCTGCAGATATTGCAATATTACACTCTGTCTATAGAGAGAACCGGTAGACCTTGAGCCATGTGCTCTGATTCATTAGTAATAGACTATTCTACCGGTATCCAAGTTGCATGAATGGAATTTTATACTAAGTCAAATGACGATGGGCCTGATCCAAATCACTTTTTCTGCTCAGTTATCTCCTTGGTGATATTTTAACACTTTATCAATAAAATGCCACGTAAGCCACCAGCTAACATAAAAGTGCCAATAATTATGGCAATACTTTTTCGCCTACCTTTTGGTATTTTTTCAATTGTAGAGTGCAAAAGTTATTTTAAACAGAAAATGAAAAATAATCTCCTAGAAGAAAACTTAGAATTATAAAGTGAATTGGATCAGGCTCAATGGGCCATATGCAATTCACTTTTTCACCAAAGTGATATTTTCACCCCTTGTAAATAAAATGCTTTTTAAACCGCCAGCAAGCAAGAAAGTACTCAAAATAATTTTGACAGTGCCTTTCCACCTACTTTGTGATACTTTTGTCATTGCAAAGTGCTAAAAAGTTATTTTAAATTGAATATGAAAAATGATCTCCCAGGAGAAAACTCAGGAGAAAAAGTGAATTGTATATGGACCATTGAGTTTAAAGTATAATTACAAAACAATTACAGAGAGCAACCAAGATTGCCTCTGACCCCTCTAGAGAGCATCCAAGATTGCCTCTGACCCCTCTAGAGAGCAACCAAGATTGCCTCTGACCCCTCTCACCCTGCTCACTCCATCTTCCAACTTATGCCTTGAGAAGAGAGATACCATTCAGTGGCAACAAAAACTTCCAGGCATAGGAATAATATCTCCTAGGAGAAAATGTAAAGAGAAATGGTGATTTGAATAGAGGTCAAAGTAAGGCACCTATAAGTAGAAACAAGTCAAATGAAACGTTTTCATACCTTTATAAATAATAAATAGAAGGTCCTTGTGACATCAAGGGAGTCCTGTATATAAAGATGACTTAAAGAGTATCTCAAGTAAGCTTACCTGGTGCCAACCAAGTATGCAAGACCAAAAACCCCTGCAGCCTGCACTCCAAATCCAAAAGTAAACGTTTTATGATTTCTAATATTAACTAAAAAATATAGTCTCATTGCATACTATAGTCATACAGATAGTTAAAATCATGAGAGCACCACCAGGGTTTCCTTTTCACCTCCAAGATGTTAATGCATTGAAAATAATATATATTAATAATAGGCAAAAAAATATTTGAAGGACCACTGTTGTAAACAAATGTAAAATTTAAAATACAATGTACACAGTCAAATAAGACATACTGGTATACATTTTCCCAGCATAACCTACACTTTAAAATACTTTTCTCCAAAGCTGCTATCATTTAAAGAAGGTAGTAAAAATCTGACAGATCTGACAGGTTTTGAACTAGTCCATATGCTAATGGGGGAGTCTCAGGGTTGAACTGAATGTCAGTAGCTCAGGTCAACTGCCAGAAAAGTGTGCAGTGAATAGAGAGGCTAGCAGGTATCTTTTTATAGAGCCTTTCCAGGGAATGCTTTTGTAGAGAATAAAGGCAATACTGAGAGTCCCTCATAAAGAAATAGACCAGCCCAAAGCCCTTGTAAGTGACTGAGATAAGTGTTGAGTTAAAATCTTGGCATTTATATGCCTTATCTGTTTTCTCACTTCATGAGCATTAAAACATTTCAGCACATCGTAAACTAAGCAAAAAGTCACAGAAAATAAGTTGTCCTGATTAACTCAAGTACAGAGATGATTGCTCAGTGTCTGCACAATAAATGGGATGGAAATGGCAAACCTGCACACATCATAATTACAAAGCATGATACGGGAGAAGAGGATCTGGCCCAATAAAGGTCATAATCTGGAATGTTGTGAAAATAATTTACAATAGTTAGGGGTAATGGAACTGTGGCTAATTAAGCTCTATTCACACCAGACATGTGCCTTGTGTAGCATTTCTGTGTAATGCACCAGTATTTTCCATTGCAGAATGGCACGGGTATGTGTCATTCACTATGATAAATTAGATTGTATCCGTTGTTGTTTATATTGCATGCGGTAGTGTGTTGTGTGCTGTAATGGATATAGTGAGAATGGACACATTTACAATGATGGGCCCATGCTACATAATGCTCTCCTTACTATACGCTATATCCATTTACAACACAGTGACAATGGGGAGCAGAATGGAGGCTAAATAGGCAAAAGTGAAGAAATATAAGGGCCCTGTGGCACTAAGCTTTTCCCATGAGTCATCTCTTCTTATGCTTTTTTTTACCTTATTTATATAACTTTACAGCACACAACAAGCAAAAAAGTCACTCAAAAATATTCCAAAGATGAGCAGAAAAAAAAAACATAAGTAGAATTTAGAAGCAGTGAGATAACTCATGAGAAAGGTTTTAATCGAAGCTTTCCGTGTGTGCTTTATTGTTGATGAATCGTGAGATGTCTGTAACTGAAACCAAAAAATGTAAAAAAAAAAAAAATGTAAAAAAAATGCAGGAGTCAACCTTGTGGCTGCATTGATATCTTCTTTTCCTATTACCTCTCTACTTTGGACCAAACGGCCCTTACTGCCTGGATCACAGTCTCTCTCGGTTGTCGCTGTTCATCTGGAGGTCTCAGCTGAAAGGACTTGGGTTATTAAGGCTCCATTCTATGAGAGAGTCTCTCCTGATGAACAAGGATTTTACCCCAGGCTATGATCGGGCTCTTTGGAAGAATTGGTTCACTCAATCACTATTACGAATTTGGTCGGGGGGGGGGAACACTTTCCTGGTCGAACCTTCAGGATAAATACGGTCTGGTGTCTTCCAACTTTTTTAAGTGTCTCCAAGTGGGACATTTTGTACAACCTCACTTAAGAGCGGGACTGGACACTAATGTTACATCGGTTGAGAAAGTTTCTTAATTAAACCCATATCCCAGCACTTGTTTCCTCCTATTACTCCACAATTTGGTACTCTGAATTACCAAATCTAACTCTCCCCATGATTAAATGGCAGGATAGGTTAGGTGACACGTGGTCATCAGAAGAATGGGATGATATTTTTACTGACCTGGCAAACTCTTCTATTAACTGTGATGTGCGGGAAAGGGGTTATAAAATATTATATGATTGGTATAGGACCCCATCTCTTTTAAACCAGAGACATTTCCTTTCCTTTCTACTAACGTTTGCTTTCGGGGATGTGGACGTTCTGCAGACCACGAACATTGCTGGTGGTCCTGTCCAATTGTACAATTGTTCTGAGTCAAGTGCTTCAGACTTGCCTCTTCAGTTCTGGAAGTGGATTTTTCTCCAAACCCATGGACGGCCTTGTTTGGTAAAAAAAAAAATTGTTACTCTTAACAAATTAAAAAATAAACTGCTGGTACACTTCTGTAATGCGGCTAAGGCCATAATTGCCAAAGACTGGAGATCTTCCTCTATCCTGTTCCCTGCTCTCACTGTCAGTTTGATTTAGTCTGGTCCCCTTGGTTGGACCGGTTCTCTCCTGAATAGGTGATGTTTCTGGTCTGCAGACTCTGTGATTTAGGGACTAGGCTATCCATGTTTTCTACCTGTCTTGATATCTAATAGTTATTTGTTTTCCTGTTAACTTTCTGAGTAAGATTTTACTTAATTTGTTCTATACCATGTGGTTGTCTTAACTTGACAATTTTGCATTATTTGTAACATTTTTTTTTATTTTGCTCAATAAAACCAGTTGTTGAAAAACAAATGCAGGAGTCAGTAACAACATTTATGTCAAAATTTCAACAAAGACCTTAGGCAACACTGGGGTTGATTCACTAATGAACATGAATCTTAATGTGTGAACAGTGGCGTAGCTAAGGAGCTGTGGGCCCCGATGCAAGTTTTACATTGGGGCCCCCTAAGCACTCTATACATAACAATTGATACGGCGCACCAAAACCTGCCAATGGCAACTTCAGTGTCAGAGGTGCAAGAAGGGGATGGGGAGCAGCTTGTTAATGATTACCACTATTCAGAGTATCTATAGAAGTGATTAGTATGAGCACAGGACCAATAGGGAGCTAACACTGCAGTTGAGGCAGGGCCCTTCGGGGCCCCTTTGGCCCAAGGGCCCCGATGCGGTCGCAACCTCTGCACCCCCTATTGCTACGCCCCTGTGTGTGAAAATAGGGCACGTTAAGATTACCAGCATTTACATAATTTACATAGCGACTTATGCAAATTGTGGAATGCGCTAGATACAGTATATGGATGGACCATTTTCGTTGCTTGAGTAGCATGCAACGTAAGTGGTGCATGTATATAGCGCTTTATGCAATTTGCAAACGTCACTACATAACGTGCATAAATGCTGGTAATCTTAATATGGGATTTTTGCACATGTTAAGATTAATGCTGTTTAGTGAATCAACCCCATTGTGTGCTTCCAATTTGTAAAGCTCTGGTCCACCTTCAATTTCTTGTATTACCAAATGCTTTAGAAAATGTACGGTATTTAAATCTATGTAGTTGCAATTTAAAAATCTAAAGTTAATGCTGCAGTGGATTACAGGTTGCTAAGTCTATCATCATAGTGACACAGTGGAAAGCACTCACTTTTTGCAGCACTAGGTCCTGGTTCAAACCTAGGCCAGGACACTATCTGCATGGAGTTTGCATATTATATGTTGGCGCTTTATAAATACAATAAATAAATAAATAAATAATAAATAAATATTATCACCATGTTAAGTTGTGTTTCCTCTTGGCACTTTAGTTTCCTCCCACATCCCCTTCACAAACCACACAGATAATTGAATTGGCTTCCCTTTAAAATTGGTCTTTGATTATAGTAGACATATGGTTGTGGTAGAGATTAGATTGTGAACCCCTCTGAGGGACAGTTAGTGACAAGAATATATACTCTGCAAAGCATTGCAGAAGTTGTCAACACTATATACATACAACATAAATAAATACACCTCCCCCCTCAACTGAATTTGCCCTCCCCTCTGCATGCTATCATTGCTAAGGAGGCTGGGATGGAGTGCAAACTCCCACTATAGCCGCACCCCCCTTCCCCCCCCCACACACACACACCTAGTGATTGCCAACTAATGAGTAGGCTGTTGATTACTGTGAAGGTATTACTGCTTTAAAGTTCACAGTCTGATCCACCTCTCCCTTGATGTAATTCACATCTGTAGAAACCAAATGACTCACGGTTCAGACTACCGGAGAGGGAATTGCAGATTTGTATGTATTTAGATTAAACATTATTTAAATCGAATTAAAGGAAAAGACTAACATGCATAGTTAAATACAGAACAGAACAGAACATGTACAGCTGGCAACAAATTTGTAATTAAAATGTAGAGAAGATTCATCTTTCCCTTTAAAGTGAAGTATATGTCATTATTTATTTAAATTTTGAACTAAAAAGTTAGGATTAGAAACCTGGCCAGATTTTTCTTTGCTTTTTGTATTCTGATTCAGGAAATATCCTTACTAGCTTGGAGTTGCAGCAGGAAGTGAAAGAAAATCTCCCAATCTCCCAACATAAGTGTTCCGTAAAGGAACTTGTCTCCAACTCCTTTATTCCATAACAATCTGGAATTCATCTCAACCTTTCATACAAAGTCACAGCAGCAGGAAGTGGGATAATGGGCCTGATCCAATTTACTTTTTCTCCCAAGCTTTTTCCTAGGTGATATTTTCACACCTTATCAATAAATGCTTTTTTAAGCCACAAGCAAGCAAGAAAATACTCAATTTTGACAGTACTTTTCGCCTGATTTTTAGTACATTTTCAACTGCAGAGTGCTGAAAAGTTATTTTAAACAGAAGATGAAAATTATCTCCTAGAAGAAAAATTTAGAGAAGAATTGAATTGGATTGGAAACAATGGCCCACATTCAATTAACTTTTCTCCGGAGTTATCTCCTAGGAGATCATTTTCATCTTCTCTTTAAAATAACTTTTCAGCACTTTACAGTTGAAAAAATATCCAAATGTTGGTGAAAAAACACAATCAAAATTATTTTGAGTATTTCCTTGCTTGCTGGTGGTTTAAAATGCATTTTAAAACAAGGTGTGAAAATATCAATAAGTGAATTGCATATGGGCCAAGATATGTGCAATGAGGACTCAGATGACAAACAGAAAAACATGACCTGCATTAAAAGAAAAAAAGTCTAAGATGAAGTTGCACTTTATATTCTTGGCTAAGCAGGCTTATACTGAATAATGTACATGTTTGATTAATCAAGCACACTTTGACCTGCTTTAACAGCTTGAAGTAGATACATGATATACTCTCATCTCTATATGTACAAATAACTTTAATTAACGTAAGACTAAGAAACAAATGTGACCTGTAGTTTTTTATTATTATATAAAATTATTACAAAAAACAAATCTAAACTGGACTAGCTGTGTTCATAGGATGATATATGGAAAAACACAGACCAAGACTCTAATAAAACACCTATAATGCAGTCTATTAATACACTGAGGACAAGAACTTTAATTCTCACTCAGCATTATTTATGTTTTAAAGTTCAGGACTCCATATTTCCGTATATTTTATGGTTAGATGGAAATGGCTTTACATTCAATATCATGCATATTTTCTTCTCGGCAGCTGTCATTCGCTCAGCCATTTAGTTTGATTGAAATTACCTCTGAGAGCAGTGGCCATTTTACATGTGCCTACAAAGCAATATTGGGAACATCTGTTTAAAATTCTTGATTGCGAACATTGCTAATTAGCAATCAGAGAGGAGCCCCTAGAGTTTTTATAGAAACAGTGGTTCGGAATATAAAATGGTATTTGAGCTCAATCAAAATATGTATGGTCACAGAGCGCGGGTAATGAAGGATGCAATGCTCTGTCTGCTTCCACAGTCTGCTAATCTGCACCATCCAGCAGTGTCAGGACTAGGATGTTAAGTTCGATGTGCAGACATTATAAGTCAAAACGAAGCAAAAAGCATAGCATGCAGAAAACCTAGCATTGCCAAATAAATACAATCCCTACAAACGTATGGTTTCTGCTAGGGATGATCAATGAGATGCAAATCATTCTGAGGTCCTAAAGGATCATGAAATATTTGTATGCAAATTTATGCAGCTCGAAAATGGACCAATCAAATGCCACCTTGACGGAATTTGGTTGGTTCCTTTTCAAGTTGTATACATTTTTTTTTTTTTTACAAAATCTGCACAATTGTGCCGCAATTCAGCGGTATGCGCCAACCCCCGGCGTCTCTTTGCCACTTTCAACTCCCTTCTAAACCCCCCCACCTCCATTTTTCCCTTTCTGCCAGAGATTTAGACACCTACTTCACCAACAAAATTATCTCCATCCATCAGGAAATCACCACCAGCCTTCAATCCTCACTTCCCACACCCTACGATCCAGCTCCTCCTCCACTCTATCCTTCCCTCACCTCCTTCAATCCAACTACCATTGAGGAAGTCAACTACCTACTGATGACTTTGCATACCACTATGTCCCCCCTTGACCCCGTCCCTTCTGAATTACTCCATCCTCACTTCCTGGCCTTGGCCCCAGTCCTCACATCCCTATTTAACCTCTCCCTATCCACAGGCACCTTCCCTTCAGACTTCAAGCAGGCCATTGTATTACACCTGCTCAAGAAACCCTTCTTTCATCCTTCTCTACCCTCCAACTACCGTGCTATCTCCCGCCTCCGCTTTGCCTCAAAACTCCTTGAGCATCTGGTTCACAGATGCCTGGCCAAGTACCTCAATGCCAACTCCCTACTGGACTCAATGCAATCTGAATTTCGGCCTGACCATTCAACCGAAACAGCTCTCACCAAAGTAGTCAATGACCTTGCCTTAGCTAAAGCGAAGGCAAATACTCCATTCTCCTCCTCTTAGGCCTTTTAGCAATATTTGACACAGTGGACCATCCTCTACTCCTCCAGTCACTCCAGTACATAGGCATTCATGACCTTGTATTTATGTAAATTAGGAGACCAAAAAACAGCATATCCTTAGCGGTGCGCCACCACACCAATTGTTCACCAGTGTATAAACAAGGATAAGTACATAGTAAATCATTTGAAGAGGCCAAAAAGTTTTTTTTATAAAGGTGAGCATACATTTTTTAACATATCCAAAAAAGTGCAAAAAGTTGATTCACAAATCTTCAAAAAAAGTTAATCTTAAGACACAACATCCCATAAAAGGTGCAATATCAAAACAGTAAAATCAATTGTTTTTAGAGGAAGACAACATTGACTTGTTTCGGGTAGACCCTTCTTCAGACTTTCACAAACAATTGTGTACATCTAAAATGTAATATATAAAAGATACTACATTAACCAATTTACCCCTGCCTGTACGAATTTCTCCATACCTTTTTCCATCCTTTAACCCCCAGGGACAGAGAAAATCCGTACTTTCCGCGCTCCCGCCGCTGCCTGCGCTCCCGCTCGCTCTAGCACGCACTCCCGCGGGTAAACACGCCGCCCTCCGCTCGCCCGGAGATCAATGAATGGGAAAATCCATTCCCGTTCGTTGATCTAAGCTCCACAATGATCCGCTGCTTCTCGCTAAGCAGCACGATCATTGTGAAAAAAAACCCGTTCCCAGCCTCCTAGTACTTCCTCCAAGCGACCGGAAGGACGTTTGGAGGTCGCATTAAAGAAAAAGTTACTGTTGCCATCTTGTGGCCAAATAGTAAAACTACATCCTAAAACATTTTTTACATACAAATACATTACTTATACACAAAAAATTAACTCAATACCTCCCACACTCCCCCTTTTTTTTGTAATTAAAAAAAATTAAAAACTTTACAATTAAAAAAATTACATAAATAGTTACCATAGGGACTGAACTTTTTAAATATTTATGTCAGGAGGGTACAACACTGTTACTTTATAAACTATGGGCTTGTAATTAGGGATGGATGCAAAACTGAAAAAATGCACCTTTATTTCCAAATAAAATATTGGCGCCAAACATTGTGATAGGGACATCATTTAAAGTGGTCTAACACCCAGCATTTCAACTTTGCTTTAAAAGATTGCTTACAGCTTATAAACTATTATGCCAGATTTTTTTTTTAGCAGAAATTCACTGAATGGATTAAACATGACATTTTAGTGCTGCATTTAGCTAGAAATGCTCCTCGTGCTTGCTTGTTTAGTTACAAATGTATCTATCTACAATGTAACAAACAAACACTGCTCTGAGAGAACAGAGAGGGCTTCCCCGGCAGGCTTTTCAAAGGTCTATTTGTATTACAAATAAAGATACATTTTGTAACTACAGATAAGAATGGATGCGGATTCCTAGTTAAATCCAACACTAAAATGTCATGTTTAACCCATTCAGTGAATTTCTGCTTAAAAAAAATCTGGCATAATAGTTTGTAAGCTGTAAGCAATCTTTTAAAGCAAAGTTGTAATGCTGGGTGTTAAACCGCTTTAAACGGTTTTATAACCGGGACAAATGGGCAAATACATTTCATGGGTTTTAATTACAGTAGCATGCGTTATTTAAAAACTATAATGGCCGAAAACTGAAAAATAATAATTTTTTTTCCCCACATTTTTCTTATTTTCCCATTAAAACATATTTAGAACAAAATAATTCTTGGCATAATGTCCCACCTAAAAAAAAGCCTAATTGGTGGCGGAAAAAACAAGATATAGTTCATTTAATTGTGATAAGTAATGATAAAGTTATAGACGAATGAATGGAAGGAGCACTGAAAGGAGAAAATTGCTCTGGTGCTCAAGGGGTAAAACCCCTCAGTGGTGAAGTGGTTAAAATACAGTAACCAAAGGCTACAAGTTACCAGCACTGAAAGAAGATGAAAGGGTAAGAAATACCAACAGGATGGAAGTGAGAGCGAAAATGTGAAAAAGCTATAAAGACAATCAGTGAAAGATGACTACGGTATATAGAATCCTCGAAACCTAGAAAAGAGGTAAGATCCCTAGGGACATGTAATAGCCAGGAACAGAATGGCCCCCTTAAAAGAACCACAAGGGAAAGATAACGGTGGCGGTATGGATGGAGAAATACCTGCACTATACACAAACCATCGGATGGAATACCATCTGGATCACTACTAAGCCAGGAATATCCATCTATTCATCCAGTAAATCCATCCAGTAATATGTTGGTGCTTTATAAATACAAATAATAATAATAATAATATGCACTTTTTTTGCTACCAGCCGTCTCTGGTTCTTAAGGGGCCAGAGACCGCTGGTACTGAAGGGGTTAACATGTTTTTCTTAGTCCCAATAGGGTATATGCACAATAAACTGTAAACTTAAAGGTCTTACAATAAGCCTGAAGTGAAAATAAATGTTTAAGAGAACAAATTGTATGTGTAGTATGAATGATAAATAGAACATTAGTAATGTAGAAAAGAGTCTTATATTTTTATTTTCAGTTTTACAAGTTTATTTCTAATATTGCATCAGACTGTCACAGCTGTTTTAAATCCACAGTCTTCTTTGTTTAGTTGAAAAGGATACAGAACTAATGACCCTTTGAAATGCACTGCAGTAAAACCTTATTAGAATGCTTATCTCATTGTTTCTCAGCTGGTTTGGCTTCTATTCTCTGTGCAGAAAACCAGACTGAATTTGACAAGCTGTTCAACAAGTTCTTTTGCATATATAACAACTCACGTTTTTTTCAACTCTTGCTATAGTGGAAAACAGATAGGGACTTTAGATACATTCTTAGATAGTACTATTTGTGTATATGTTTATCTCATCGTATCACATGTCACTTCAGGTACACTTTAACGTATGCAGACCTCAGTGCTTTCACCTATTCTAGATATTTTACCAAATTATGATGAAAAATAATAGATCTATCGCTATAATGGAGTTAGAGTTTAAATATTACTTTTAAAAAGAATTTAGCCTAATTTGGAATAAAATTACCTTCTTTTCAATCTTCTTGCACAAATATTTTTTTTCATTAGCATCAGCATGTGACAGGCTATGATTTGCAGGTCATTTGCAATGGACATGAGGTTTGCTGTGCTCTATTAATAGACTCTCAATAGGCACTGACTAGTCACAGGGCAGGGCCTTAATCATCAATACTTCTCACCCACAGGAAATATGAGACATCAGCTCTGTGCTGGTACAAGCGCCGGGATGTAGAATTTCAAGCAAAGGGTAGACGCAGCTGCAAATCTGTAATGACTAATGAACGGTTTTCTCTGACTAAGTCACATAGGCTGCCTTATAAAGTGCTTTGCAAATCTGGCTGCATTCCACATGACTAATTTAAAATATTCCAGTTTTAATTTGTTTCAGATCAGCAAATATGATGGCTGTATATGTACAGTGTATTATTACCAAATGAAAGCAGGAGAGCAGAGAGCCCTGCTATAGAGGCCATGAATTACGGGTCTTAGATTCTGTTATAAAGATTCCTTCATGCTAATTACACGCTTCACATCTATTGCAAGCGCTACTCATTAAAGGTGCCAAATCCACCTGCGTGCATTGGAGAAACCAGCCAGCCACACCTCCACCGTATACGTAAGTATGCTGCCTGCTACACCAAGTGCTTTGTATGCATGCATCAAGCAGCTATGGACGTCTCAGAGTAATGGAGCATTATGCCTTTATACTTGTAATCCAACCCTGTTATTTACCGATAGTGAGATGATAACGTCTGAAAAGATTTATTCTGCTAAGAGTCTCATCATCATTTCATGGCCTCCTTGCTTATGTATAGTCCCGCATTTCCATAATGATGAACCGTTATTGAATGTCATTCAGCTATTCAGCTAGCTTCTACACCGTGACTGGTTTAAGTGAAGGCTAAACTGAATTTACTGAATGGTGGGTGACAAGCTCCACTCACACATATAATTTATTATATCAGTAGTGGGTCAGGCAATATACGAAGCACGAAAAAACACTAGGTAAACCTTATTCAGAGATTGGTTATAGTTAATAAAACGTAGCTTTTAATACATTTGGGTTAAAATAAATAGTACAAACAGTGGTGCTCAGCAGAGCTCGAATATTCGAGTAGCTCGAATATTCGAGCTCTTTTTCAGCTATTCGAGCTCGGTATTCGAGCTCCGAATAGCTGGAGCTATTCGAATGGGCTATCCGAGTACACTCGAATAGCCCATTCACTATTCGAGCTATTCGAGCAACTCGGCGCTATTCGAGCTCGGTACCGAGCTCGAATAGCGTCATAGCCCAGATTGATGTCCTTAGAGCCAATCAGAGGGCTCCCAGGCCCTCTGACGGCAGCCAATCACAGAGGGGGACACTGGCCAGCCCCTACCCTATAAATAGCGGCCGCCATGTTCCGTTTCTCCATGCTTGCCTGAGACTTGTACAGAGAGAGAGTTGCTCCTTTGTGCTTTGGCTTAGCAAGTGCTCTATTGTGATCATTTACCTAGCGTTTTTGCTCACCTACACCTGCCATATACACCTATATTGTTGTTAGTTAGATAGACATTGTATTTTAGTTAGTAGCTTGTGTGTTACATTAGAGACAGGCAGCTGCTGCAAGCTTACAGGTTTAGGCCTCAGGGGGGCCTTGCCTCTGTGGGCAGCTGTCCTCTGTTTATTTCTCTCATCTATACCAGTATTTCTGCTGTCCTTTACTAATAGTATTGTAGTTATACTGTACTAGGAGTAGGACACTCACTGACTGTCACTGTTTATAGGCTACTAGCTAGCTCCTGCGTGTGTGCACTCACTCACTGTCTGTGTGTACACACACTCTATTTCCTTCTGATTACTGATAGATTATTGTTAGTTAGTTGTACTTACTTACTACTTACTCTTACTGTACCCGTAGGGACACTCACTGTCACTGTTCATATAGGCTACTAGCTCCTGCGTGTGCGCACTGCACTCACTGTCTGAGTGTACACACACAACACACACTCTATTTCCTTCTGATCGCTGATTGATTATCGTAATTAGTTAGTTCTACTTACTGTTACTACTTACTCTTACTGTACTAGGAGTCTAGGACACTCAGTCACTGTCCATAGGCTACTAGCTCCTGCGTGCGTGCACTCACTGTCTGAGTGTACACACACCCACACTCCATTTCCTTCTGATCGCTGATTGATTATTGTAATTAGTTAGTTCTACTTACTGTTACTACTTACTCTTACTGTACTAGGAGTCTAGGACACTCAGTCACTGTGTTCATAGGCTACTAGCTCCTGCGTGCGTGCACTCACTGTCTGAGTGTACACACACCCACACTCCATTTCCTTCTGATCGCTGATTGATTATTGTAATTAGTTAGTTCTACTTACTGTTACTACTTACTCTTACTGTACTAGGAGTCTAGGACACTCAGTCACTGTCCATAGGCTACTAGCTCCTGCGTGCGTGCACTCACTGTCTGAGTGTACACACACCCACACTCCATTTCCTTCTGATCGCTGATTGATTATCGTAATTAGTTAGTTGTACTTACTGTTACTACTTACTCTTACTGTACTAGGAGTCTAGGACACTCAGTCACTGTGTTCATAGGCTACTAGCTCCTGCGTGCGTGCACTCACTGTCTGAGTGTACACACACCCACACTCCATTTCCTTCTGATCGCTGATTGATTATTGTAATTAGTTAGTTCTACTTACTGTTACTACTTACTCTTACTGTACTAGGAGTCTAGGACACTCAGTCACTGTGTTCATAGGCTACTAGCTCCTGCGTGCGTGCACTCACTGTCTGAGTGTACACACACCCACACTCCATTTCCTTCTGATCGCTGATTGATTATCGTAATTAGTTAGTTCTACTTACTGTTACTACTTACTCTTACTGTACTAGGAGTCTAGGACACTCAGTCACTGTGTTCATAGGCTACTAGCTCCTGCGTGCGTGCGTGCACTCACTGTCTGAGTGTACACACACCCACACTCCATTTCCTTCTGATCGCTGATTGATTATTGTAATTAGTTAGTTCTACTTACTGTTACTACTTACTCTTACTGTACTAGGAGTCTAGGACACTCAGTCACTGTGTTCATAGGCTACTAGCTCCTGCGTGCGTGCACTCACTGTCTGAGTGTACACACACCCACACTCCATTTCCTTCTGATCGCTGATTGATTATTGTAATTAGTTAGTTCTACTTACTGTTACTACTTACTCTTACTGTACTAGGAGTCTAGGACACTCAGTCACTGTGTTCATAGGCTACTAGCTCCTGCGTGCGTGCACTCACTGTCTGAGTGTACACACACCCACACTCCATTTCCTTCTGATCGCTGATTGATTATTGTAATTAGTTAGTTCTACTTACTGTTACTACTTACTCTTACTGTACTAGGAGTCTAGGACACTCAGTCACTGTGTTCATAGGCTACTAGCTCCTGCGTGCGTGCACTCACTGTCTGAGTGTACACACACTAAATTTACTTGTGATTACTACTGATTATTGTAACTGCTAGTTGTACTTCCTGACTGTTACTACTTACTTACTGTACTAGGGGACACTCACTCAGTCACCTCACCAACCAACCCACTCCATTAAAGTACCCCACTTTTCACCCGCCCTTTTACAAAACTTTTGTCTATACGCCCAAAACATTTAAGATGTCTGGAAGTGGCAGCCAGCGCGGTTTGGGCAAGGGGAAGGGCAGCAAGGGAATCAGGAGGAGAGGGAGCAGCATTGTGGCAAGCCGCGGCCGCGGGCGCGCCACCATGCACAGTTCCGCAGCAGCAGCAGCAGCGTCAGTGGCTAACATTCCTCCCATAGCCACTGGCCGTGGACGCCTTGGGCGCCGCCCAGCAGGAGCATCTGCAACTCACGCTGCAGAGACACAGCAGCAGCAGCGTGTAGCACCTGCTCCCATTTTCCTCCAGCCGGGTCGGAAACGTCCCATTGAGGAAAAGGATGCAGACACTGTGGTGCAACTCATGACGGAGGATGAGCAGCCCGCCATCAGCTCTGCATCCGAGGCCTCCACCCTCACCACCACCACCACCCCTGTTCGCAGCAGCCGCCCAGCAGGGTCTGGGGAGGAGGCCAGTTCACCGTCACTCGCCGACCTGTCATTCAGCAGTCTTTTGACCCCAGGCATCATGAGTAAATTGTCTGCTGTTGTTGGCGATCTTGAGGAGGAGATGCTGATGGGCACTTTGGGGGATGAGGGATTGGACAGCAAGACTGTGGCGACAGTCAAGCAGCCCATCCATGCATCAGGAGAGGAGTTTGGGGGGTCCTCATCCCAGCAGGACATGTTTCAGGAGGGGGAGGATGATGATGACCCGGTGACAGACAGAGACTGGGTGCCACCACCTCCAGGGGATGTCGTCCTCAGCAGCTCTGAGGAGGAGGAGGAGGATGCGCTTGTGGGCCTTGCAAGGAGGCGCATCATTGCAAGCATTGGCAGCGTCCCACAGCCTGCTGGTGTCTCAGGCTCAGCAGCAGCAGCAGCAGCAGCATCAGCCAGTACCACCCCCAGCCGCACCCAAGCCCCCCCCCCAACCACCACAGGGAGACAGGCAGCAGCGCTTCCATGCCGTAGGGGGAAGTTTCTGTCACCAATCTGGCGGTTTTTCACCATGCCCACTGTGTACAGCAAGTACGCCACTTGCAACCACTGTCAGCGGAAGTTGAGCAGAGGTGCAGACCCCTTAAAGTTCAGCACCAGCTCGCTCATCAACCACCTTGCGGCTAAACATTTCCACCAGCATGAGGAGTTCCAGAGGCTGAAGGCATCTGCTGCTGGCAGTGGCACCACACCCATCACTGCACAGCCTTCAGCAGCAGCAGCAGCAACAGCAGCCACCCGCCCTCCTGCTCCTCCAGCAGCACCAGCAGGAGTGCGGAAACGCACTGCTCCTCCCCCCTCTGCAACTCCTGCCGCCGACACTGAGGCCTGTTCTGGCAGCCAGTCCTCAGTGGCCTCCTCTGCTGTGTCTGCTGATTCCCGTGTCAGCAAAAGGCCACGCCAGAGCCTTTTGAGCGAGTCTTTCCAGGGGGTGGTTAGGGCTCTGCCTCCCAGCAGCCGTCGCGTGCGGCAGCTGAACGGCTTGCTGGCACGGGCCATGTGCTCCCAACTCCTGCCGTACACGCTCGTGCAGGAGGGGAGCGACATTCGTGCGCTGCTTGCTTGCGCAGCCCCAGACTGGCAGCTCCCCAGCAGACACTTCTTTGCCCGCAAGGCCATTCCTGCACTGCACCGCTTTGTGATGGCCAATGTGGAGCGAGGGCTGGAGCACGCGGTTGGTGAAAGGGTCCACGTCACCATGGACTCCTGGAGCAGCCGCTTCGGGACAGGCCGCTACCTGTCCTTCACTGTCCACTGGGTCAGCTTGGTGGAAGGGGGTGAGGATGGGAGAGCAGCAGCGGGCACAGCAGCAGCAGCAACACAGTGGGTGGTGCCACCCCGCAGGCTCAGGGGAACTGCAGCAGGTTCCTCCGATCCTCTGCCATCCTCCGGCACACCTGGCCAAACCCCCCGCCTCAGCAGCAGCGTGAAGGCCCGCCACTGCCAAGCGCTGCTGCACTTGGTCAGCCTTGGGAAGACCAAGCTGACGGCAACCCATGTGTTGGCCAAACTCCAGGAGCAGGAGAGGATTTGGCTGACCCCCAGAGGCCTCAGAGTCGGAGAGGTGGTGGCCGACAATGGGGCCAATCTGGTTGCCGCAATAGACAGGGGAAACCTGACCCACATCCCCTGTCTTGCCCACGTGCTGAACCTGGTGGTGCAGAAGTTCCTGCGCACCTACCAGGGGATGGGCGAACTGCTGGAAACGGCAAGGAATGTTGTGCGTCACTTCCGGCGCTCGGCTGCAGCCTGTGCGAGCCTGGAAGACGTGCAAAAGGAGCTGGATCTGCCACGCCATCGGCTGATCCTTGACGTTCCGACTCGCTGGAACTCCACCCTGGCGATGTTGGAGCGTCTGGTTGAACAGAGGCGCGCTGTCAAACAGTACCTTGCCCTGGCCACTGTTTCCGCAGCTCAGAGAAGGGACAAGACCAGCAACTTCCCGTCCATCGTCCCCGATGATGACTGGAGGCACATGCAGCAGGTGTGCTTAGTGCTGGCTCCCTTCCTGCAGGCCACAAACATGGTGAGCAGGGACCATGCTATGGTCTGCGAGTGGGTGCCCCTGGTTTCTCTGCTGAACAGGGCCCTCGATGCTTTGCTGGAACAGGGAGCGGCAGCCTTGGACCAGCAGGAGCGGCAACCAGCTGCGCAGTCCACCTCTGAGGGGGAGGAGGAGGAGGACTTGGTGGAGGTCCCTGACCTGGCTGCTGATGAGGGGGATCAGCACAGCGCAGCTGAGTTGGTGCGGGGGTGGAGAGAGGATGAGGCGGCAGAGGAGGAGGATGAGGACAGCACTGACGTCGATGTGCCAGCAGACGTGGCCCGCCTCTTCCCAATGGCAGCGCACATGCTGACGTGCCTGCGCAGGGACCCCAGGGTGATCCAGATGAAGCAGAGGGAGGACATCTGGATCAGCATGATGTTGGACCCACGCCTCAAGGGGAAGTTGAGCCAGTTCCTGCCGCCTGCAGGAGGAGACCCAGCGCAACAAATAAGGAGCTTGCAGCAGGCCCTTGTTGAGCGCTTGGAGGAAGCCTTCCCCCAGCCTTCCACCCCCACTGTCCAGCAGCCAGCACAGAGGCAGCAGCAGGTGCCTGCATCCAGCAGCAGCAAGCGCCCCACAGACCTGCTGTCTCTCAGCCACGAGCTCTACAGGACTGTAGAGGCTCCGGCAGCAGTGACTAGAGAGGAGATGCATGCAGCAGCATCCTCCTCCGGTCACAGCCAGCGCCTGACCCGCATGGTGGCTGACTACATGGGGTCGTACAGCGGGCTTGACAGCGATGCCCCTGTTGATCCCATGGAGTATTGGGTCAAGCGCATGGAGATCTGGAGCGAGCTGGCGCAGTACGCCCTGGAAGTGCTGTCCTGCCCCCCTTCCAGCGTGCTGTCCGAGCGCTGCTTCAGTGCAGCTGGTGGCGTGGTCACCGAGAAACGCTCACGTCTGTCTCACAAGTCTGTGGACAGACTGACGTTTCTCAAGATGAACCAGGCGTGGGTGGAAGGCGAGTTCCTGGCCCCTGTTGTCGGCGAGAGGGGGACATGAACTGGCTGCCGGAACCATCGTTAATGTGCCTTACCACCCTTTACCACCTCCTGGCTCCTGCTCACTAAGCCAGCCTGGTTCACTTTGACTATTACGTCGCCTGCAGCCACACATTTTACACCTACAGTGGGCTGCTGTGTACTGCCCTTCTGCTGTCTGTCTGTGTTTCCCACTGCCAGGGTACACAGAATTACCTTCTTCTGCTGCCACTCTGCCACCAGCTATTACGTCAAACAATAGCTATATTGGTTGCAAAACCAAAAACCAAAAAACCATAAAAAAAAAAAAAAGGTTTAATTTTTCTGAGGTGCCCGGGTTGAAAACTGTGTTGTCCCAGTTGTGTATTGGACACAATGTGGGCTGCACGACCGCTGTCTGGGACCTCCTGTTGTGTTTATTTACAGCCCTGGTATCACCGCTAGGTACCAGGGCTATTATGTCACGCTGCCTACCTGCTGCCACACTCACACTGCTCCTCCATACCTCCTCCTGCTGCTGCTGCTGCTGTCTGTCTGTGTTTCCCACTGCCAGGGTACACAGATGATTTACCTTCTGCTGCCACTCTGCCACCAGCTATTACGTCAAACAATAGCTGCTCGCTTACTCCTCCATTCCTCCTCCTGCTGCTGCTGTCTGTCTGTGTTTCCCACTGCCAGGGTACACAGAATTACCTTCTGCTGCCACTCTGCCACCAGCTATTACGTCAAACAATAGCTATATTGGTTGCAAAACCAAAAACCAAAAAACCATAAAAAAAAAAAGGTTTAATTTTTCTGAGGTGCCCGGGTTGAAAACTGTGTTGTCCCAGTTGTGTATTGGACACAATGTGGGCTGCACGACCGCTGTCTGGGACCTCCTGTTGTGTTTATTTACAGCCCTGGTATCACCGCTAGGTACCAGGGCTATTATGTCACGCTGCCTACCTGCTGCCACACTCACACTGCTCCTCCATACCTCCTCCTGCTGCTGCTGCTGCTGTCTGTCTGTGTTTCCCACTGCCAGGGTACACAGATGATTTACCTTCTGCTGCCACTCTGCCACCAGCTATTACGTCAAACAATAGCTGCTCGCCTACTCCTCCATTCCTCCTCCTGCTGCTGCTGTCTGTCTGTGTTTCCCACTGCCAGGGTACACAGATGATTTACCTTCTGCTGCCACTCTGCCACCAGCTATTACGTCAAACAATAGCTGCTCGCCTACTCCTCCATTCCTCCTCCTGCTGCTGCTGTCTGTCTGTGTTTCCCACTGCCAGGGTACACAGAATTAACTTCTGCTGCCACTCTGCCACCAGCTATTACGTCAAACAATAGCTATATTGGTTGCAAAACCAAAAACCAAAAAACCATAAAAAAAAAAAAAAGGTTTAATTTTTCTGAGGTGCCCGGGTTGAAAACTGTGTTGTCCCAGTTGTGTATTGGACACAATGTGGGCTGCACGACCGCTGTCTGGGACCTCCTGTTGTGTTTATTTACAGCCCTGGTATCACCGCTAGGTACCAGGGCTATTATGTCACGCTGCCTACCTGCTGCCACACTCACACTGCTCCTCCATACCTCCTCCTGCTGCTGCTGCTGCTGTCTGTCTGTGTTTCCCACTGCCAGGGTACACAGATGATTTACCTTCTGCTGCCACTCTGCCACCAGCTATTACGTCAAACAATAGCTGCTCGCCTACTCCTCCATTCCTCCTCCTGCTGCTGCTGTCTGTCTGTGTTTCCCACTGCCAGGGTACACAGATGATTTACCTTCTGCTGCCACTCTGCCACCAGCTATTACGTCAAACAATAGCTGCTCGCCTACTCCTCCATTCCTCCTCCTGCTGCTGCTGTCTGTCTGTGTTTCCCACTGCCAGGGTACACAGAATTACCTTCTGCTGCCACTCTGCCACCAGCTATTACGTCAAACAATAGCTATATTGGTTGCAAAACCAAAACCAAACAAACCATTAAAAAAAAAAAAAAGGTTTAATTTTTCTGAGGTGCCCGGGTTGAAAACTGTGTTGTCCCAGTTGTGTATTGGACACAATGTGGGCTGCACGACCGCTGTCTGGGACCTCCTGTTGTGTTTTTTTACAGCCCTGGTATCACCGCTAGGTACCAGGGCTATTATGTCACGGCGAGCTGCCTGCCTCATTGACTGCCTGCTGCCACACACTCATCCTCCTCCTCCTGCTGCTGAATTTACCTCCTGCTGTCTTTGTGTTTCCACTGCCAGGGAGCACATACAATGGCGCTTCCAACATGCGTGCGCCCACCAGCTATTTGTTACGCTCAAAAATAGCTGCATTTCTTAAAAAAAAAAATTGAAAAGAGAAATACGTGAAGAAGAAGAAGACGATATTGAAAAGGAAGGAGAAGATGAAGATGAAGAAGAAGAAGAAGAAGATGAAGAAGAAGATGAAGAAGATGATGAAGAAGAAGATGAAAAAGAAGAAGAAGATGAAGAAGAGGAAGAAGAAGAAGATGAAGAAGAAGAAGAAGATGAAGAAGAAGAAGAAGAAGATGAAGAAGATGATGATGAAGAAGAAGAAGAAGAAGAAGAAGAAGAAGAAGAAGAAGAAGAAGAAGAAGAAGAAGAAGAAGAAGAAGAAGAAGAAGATGATGAAGAAGATGAAGAAGATGAAGAAGAAGAAGAAGAAGAAGAAGAAGAAGAAGAAGAAGAAGAAGAAGAAGAAGAAGAAGAAGAAGAAGAAGAAGAAGAAGAAGAAGAAGAAGAAGAAGAAGAAGAAGAAGAAGAAGAAGAAGAAGAAGAAGAAGAAGAAGACAATATAGAAGAAGAAGAAGAAGATATAGAAGAAGAAGATCGAGAAGAAGAAGAAGAAAGATAAAGAAGAAGAAGAACAAGTATATACAGTAACACTACTGAACAAAATTAAGGACACAACTTCTCTTTCCACATTTTTTTTTAAAGGAACATCCCCACATAATCACTTGCTGTTGTTACTTGGAAAAAAAGAGGTTTCTTGCATCATTCACCCTCAAAACAAGTGTTGGAAGCTATTTAAGGCCAATTCGAATAGTCAGCTCGAATAGTTAGCTCGAATACCGACTCGAATAGTGAGCTCGAAGTCCGAGGTCGAATCGAATAGTAAAAATTATTCGACTCGAATATTCGACTGACCTCGAATAATTTACTATTCGAATTCGACCAAACTCGAATTTTAAAAAGGGGTATTTGAGCATCACTAAGTACAAACAGATTATACTACCCCTTAGTGCAAAAAAGTGATTCATTGGGTTGGGATAAACGTCATTTGTCTGTCAGACTCTCCTCCAAACTCACAATGCATGTATATTAACAACCCCACACACAACCCTACATGTTTTGTTTCCTTAATTGGAAACTTCGTCAGGGGTAACTAAAGTGCTAAGTGCCTGGAGTGCCTAAAGTGCTAAAGTATATACATTATAATACATTACATATTACACATATCAAGGTAGCTTAATAAATAGATTAGGCCACTACCAGCAGCCAAAAAGCAAGTTCCTGTGCTGAGGATAGTTAGACAGTGGTTTAATAATAACTGGTTGTGAGATACAGCAAAATCCCTAGTATACGGCACCGGCGGGGATTGCATCACACATGTTCTTGCTGGTTGCTTGGGCAACCAGCCCCAAAAAAGCACAACACCCCCTCCCACTCATGCCCCCATGCATTATTAAATACTCAGTGATGTCCTATAGCTCCTAGTGAACGCCTGGTGGATTTTTGGCGTCCTCCAGATACTGCTCCCGGCATGTCATCTGACCCACATGAGGTCAGGTGACATGCCTGGAGCCGTGCACAGATGCCAGAAAGCCACCAGGTGCCCACTGGGAGCCACAGGACATTGCTAGAGGCGTGGTGAGTATATTAAGGCTCCACCCCTCCCAAAAAATATTCCTCATTATCCCCTCAGGCATGCTGGTTAATTAAGACATCCAGTTGCCTGAGTTCTAGATAATGGGGACTTTACTGTATTAGAGTTGAAGCGCACCTTAACTGACATGTGACATGGGGGTTCACATACTTCTGGTAAAATTGCTGTTCAGAGGCTGCACACAGCAATTTTACTGGTACGAATGCCAGCTATGCAGCAAAGGTTGCTCCCTTAGTATAACCCTACATAATAATGCATGTTGCTAGGGTAGGGTGCTAGGGTAATGCACATTATGCTAGTTGCATATTGCTATGCAAGTTGCATAATGTAAATTACACTAGAAACGTGCACATTACCTAGGTAACACAGGTTGCGCTAATTGCACGCACTACATAGCTGCTGTAAGTACTGGTAAAACTGCTGTGTTCTAACTGCGTGCAGCAGATTTACCAGAGGTACATGAATTAACCCCATGATTGGATAAACATGGGTACATATAGTGCTAGTCCCTTCCTATTGTTTTCATTGCTTGTTTTACAGTGTTAGTATCTGGTATCAATGCAAATGATGCAGTCATATACCAAGTCGAATTCAGAAATAGAACACTTTTATCTTGCTGTACAATCAATGCTGATAGTAAGAGAGAGTTCAATGCTAAGTGTTTATTTTTGATAGTAGCTGAATGGACCAGGTTTCAAGTCACATTGATATGGCTGCTGTGTGCATTTCACAGTCAAAATGCCTCCTTTTACAATTAAAATATTATTATGAGACACCAGGGCAGGTATAACAGTATATAGTGTTTCTACTACACATACAATTAATTATCTTAAGTTTATATCCAGGTTTTATTTTAAACATGCAGCCTGTGCCCGTATATGAAATCCTGCAGGACCCACAACTGGCAGTATTTCCAAGTGATTTAATTGATGAAAGCAAGAAGTTTTAAATCAGGATGATACCATTTATTGGCTAACTAAAAATGAATAAAAATAAGCAAGCTTTCGGCCTTGCAGCCTTCGTCGGGCTTATATCCTGTTAGTTAATTGATGAAGGAACAGCTGCTGGTTGACATCATTTTGGAGAAGCTTGAACAGGTATGTAACGCTTTCAAGTCCAACTTTTTACTGCACAAATCTATACCTTTGTACAGAGCTAGTCATTAGAGGTGGGCCGAATGGTTTGCCGGCGAACGGTTCCAGGCGAACATCGGGTGGTTCGCCTTCGCCGGCGAAGGCGAACTTTCCCGGAAGTTCGATTCGCCCCATAATGCTCTATGAGGGTCAACTTTGACCCTCTGCATCACACAGTCAGCAGGCGCATTGTAGCCAATCAGGCTACGCTAAGCCCTGGATCCCCACCCCCCTTACAGTGGTGTGAAAAACTATTTGCCCCCTTCCTGATTTCTTATTCTTTTGCATGTTTGTCACACTTAAATGTTTCTGCTCATCAAAAACCGTTAACCATTAGTTAAAGATAACATAATTGAACACAAAATGCAGTTTTAAATGATGGTTTTTATTATTTAGTGAGAAAAAAAATTCAAAACCTACATGGCCCTGTGTGAAAAAGAAATTGCCCCCTGAACCTAATAACTGGTTGGGCCACCCTTAGCAGCAATAACTGCAATCAAGCGTTTGCGATAACTTGCAACAAGTCTTTTACAGCGCTCTGGAGGAATTTTGGCCCACTCATCTTTGCAGAATTGTTGTAATTCAGCTTTATTTGAGGGTTTTCAAGGAGGAACTGCCTTTTTAAGGTCATGCCACAACATCTCAATAGGATTCAGGTCAGGGCTTTGACTAGGCCACTCCAAAGTCTTCATTTTGTTTTTCTTCAGCCATTCAGAGGTGGATTTGCTGGTGTCTTTTGGGTCATTGTCCTGCTGCAGCACCCAAGATTGCTTCAGCTTGAGTTGACGAACAGATGGCCGGACATTCTCCTTCAGGATTTTTTGGTAGATAGTAGAATTCATGGTTCCATCTATCACAGCAAGCCTTCCAGGTCCTGAAGCAGCAAAACAACCCCAGACCATCACACTACCACCACCATATTTTACTGTTGGTATGATGTTCTTTTGCTGAAATGCTGTGTTACTTCTACAACAGATTTAACAGGACACGCACCTTCCAAAAAGTTCAACTTTTGTCTCGGCGGTCCACAAGGTATTTTCCCACAAGTCTTGGCAATCATTGAGATGTTTTTTTAGCAAAATTGAGACGAGCCTTAATGTTCTTTTTGCTTAAAAGTGGTTTCCGCCTTGGATATCTGCCATGCAGGCCGTTTTTGACCAGTCTCTTTCTTATGGTGGAGTTGTGAACACTGACCTTAATTGAGGCAAGTGAGGCCTGCAGTTCTTTAGATGTTGTCCTGGGGTCTTTTGTGGCCTCTCAGATGAGTTTTCTCTGCGCTCTTGGGGTAATTTTGGTTGGCCGGCCACTCCTGGGAAGGTTCATCACTGTTCCATGTTTTTGCCATTTGTGGATAATGGCTCTCACTGTGGTTCGCTGGAGTCCCAAAGCTTTAGAAATGGCTTTATAACCTTTACCAGACTGATAGATCTCAATTACAGTACTTTTGTTCTCATTTGTTCCTGAATTTCTTTGGATCTTGGCTTGATGTCTAGCTTTTGAGGTGCTTTTGGTCTACTTCTCTGTGTCAGATAGCTCCTATTTAAGTGATTTCTTGATTGAAACAGGTGTGGCAGTAATCAGGCCTGGGGGTGACTACAGAAATTGAACTCAGGTGTGATAAACCACAGTTAAAGGACTTACGAGGTGACATGTGACATGATGAGATAGACATTTGTATGTACAGAGCCTAGCACACAAATAACTTTGCAGTGTTCCTTTTTTTCTTTCTCTGCCTGAAAAAGTTAAACATCAGGTCTGCAAGTGACAATTTCTGTCTGGGTCGGGACCGGGTCGGACTGGGTCAGACTATAGCATAACCCTCACTGATAAGTAATTACAGCCATAAAACATGTTTCTGTCAGTAAATGGCTTTTAAGAGCAGAAAATAGATAAAAGGGTTCAATAATTCATAGATCTGAGCTCTGGCATACTTCAATGAAGGTGTCATTAAGCAGAGACAATGAAACAGTAAAAACTTAAAAACTAGATTTAAATATAAAATAAAACTGTGGGATATTTGAAAAAGTCATTTTTATGAGAAGTAGGATAGATATAATTGTTTTTCTCAGAAGTTAATTTTCACCTCGTAAGTCCTTTAAGTTATTTTTTAACAAGGGGGGCAATCACTTTTTCACACAGGGCCATGTAGGTTTTGAGGTTTTTTTCCTCACTAAATAATAAAAACCATCATTTAAAACTGCATTTTAAGTTCAATTATGTTATCTTTGACTAATAGTTAACGGTTTTTGATGAGCAGAAACATTTAAGTGTGACAAACATGCAAAAGAATAAGAAATCAGGAAGGGGGCAAATAGTTTTTCACACCACTGTATATAAGGCAGGCTCCGGCGGCCATTAGCCTCACTCGTGTGCCTGCTAGAGACAGAATAGGGACAGCTGCTGCAGACTTGTTCTCCTAGGGACAGATTAGTCAGGCTCTTGCCTTCTTAGCTTGCTTAGCTGAATCTTATTGCTATAATAGCGCCCCAGAAAAGCTCTTTTCAGAGCTCATCCTGCTGTGATCAATTTTTTTTTCTGTGTTTGAAACTGACACTTGTGGTGTTTAGACAGCATTGCTAATTCATACTGTGTGTCCCACTGCCAGCAGCAGCAGCACATTCAGTGACTAGTACTACCTGTGTGTGTGATACACTTGTGTTGTTTAGACAGCATTGCTAATTCATACTGTGTGTGTCCCACTGCCAGCAGCAGCAGCAGCAGCAGCAGCACATTCAGTGACTACTACCTGTGTGTACCTACTACCGGAATCCAACCTTCATTCCCCGCGGTGACAATGGCAGACTTGCCCTCCATAACGGATTCCCGTTAAAGGATTTAAAGTTGATTCATTACAATTAGGGCCTCAAAGTCCTGTATTGCATGCCTGCCTGCTGCCCTCCTTGGATGTGCAGTGGTAGCCGTTGCTCAGGCTCCACACCGGATTCCATACCTCATTCCCCGGCCATTACCCGGGGTCACAAATGGCAGACTTGCCCGCCTCCATATGATTCTCGTGAAAGGAATGTGGTGTCATCTTTGCCCGCCATAACTGGTTCTCGTTAAAGGATTTAAAGTACATTCATTTCAAATACACAGCAGGGCCTGGAAAGTCTTCCTCCTGTATTGTTATTTTTGGTCACTACCTCGAGGCGGGCGTGCATGCCTGCCTGCTGCCCTCCTTGGATGTGTAGCATTGCTCAGGCTCCACACTGGATTCCATCCCTCATTCCCCGGCCTTTAATCGGGGTCACAATGTCAGACTTGCCCGCCTCCATAGGATTCTCATTGTAGCGGTACTGAACAAGTACACAGCAAGTAGAAAATGTAATTTAAAAACAAAACATAAGCTTTTTAACCTCCCTAGCGGTATGGACAGAAATGTCCGTTCAAAAAAACATGCTGTGAACAGTATAAACATGCATACACATCAATACTCTCCTGCACTGTATACTAGACCCTTGCTTGACACATTTTGGCAAGGTACAGGAAAAAAAAAGTTTTAAAAATAAATTTTATCACTGGTTGCACAAAAATCCTGGGGAAATTGAACGCTGGGAAGGTTAAAGGTGCCATGGAAAGTTGAGAAGGAAGTCATACATTACCTGACATCACTGAGTGAGGAAGAGCAATCTCGCCATGTTGCGCAGTAGTCCAGCACGGCCGTCACAACACACAACAAACAGCTATTTGCGGTGCGTTACACAGTGAGTTTGGTGTGTCAGTGTGAAGCAGTACTCTAATTACACTCCCTGATTGATGTATACACATGCAAGATGTTTTAAAGCACATTAGGCCTGCAATTTAGCATTCAATTTGATTTCTGTCCTTAAAATACTGCTTTGCGTCACATCCAGATTTTTCCCCGGGACTTTTGGCATGTATTCCACTGCGCCATGCCCCCCTCCAGGTGTTAGACACCTTGAAACATCTTTTCCATCACTTTTGTGGCCAGCATAATTTTTTCTATTTTTCAAAGTTCGCCTCCCCATTGAAGTCTATTGCGGTTCGCGAACTTTTCCGCGAACCGAACCTTCCGCGGAAGTTCGCGAACCCGGTTCACGAACCTAAGATCAGAGGTTCGGCCCATCTCTACTAGTCATTTGTATTGTTTATGTTTTTTTTTGTTCATAAAAGTCTACCCCCTCACTGGCATGCTGAAACGAACACAGTAAAGGTCAGTGGAAATGGCTGAGAAAGAGCACTGTCCTGCTACAGACAGGAAGCAGCTGTGATTGCAGGTGCAAGGAGAATATAAATGGAACATTACAAAAAGAGAAACACCGAGAGCCCAGTATAGTGTAGTATACATTGGATTTGATGGATAGTGTAAGTAAGAAAATTGATACTCACAAACCAGGGTTACCCAATAAGACCTGTCCCCACTCAGGATTAAAAAGTCGCTCTCTGTAGATCGGAAAGAAGGGGGTATATCACCCCTTCACCAGGGGTGGACACAGGTATTGCAGGAATTGAACAGAGGCGTCAACAGGAAAAAATATGCTAAAAACTTTAAAATTGCTGAGGAGGCAGTGGTGGACTTACCTCCTCAAAGCAGACATAAAACTGTCAATTTTCAAATGTTTAGATTTATTAATATACTCCAGAAAGCAGTTGCAACGTGTTTCGCAGGTGTGGCCCCGCTTCATCAGGCATGGAGCATACAGCAACAAGTGTCTATGTCTAAGCCTAGGGCCTCTGTGGTGCAATCAAGACACTGTTGCAGCCACAGAGGCCCTAGGCTGAGACATAGACACTTGTTGCTGTATGCTCCATCCCCTATTACCTGATGAAGCAGGGCCACACCTGAGAAATGCGTTGCAACTGTTTTCTGGAGTACATTAATAAATCTAAACCTTTAAAAAATGACAGTTTCATATCTGCTTTGAGGAGGTAAGTCCACCACTGCCTCCTCAGCAATTTTAAAGTTTTTTGCATATTTTATCCTGTTGGCGCCTCTCTTCAATTCCTGCGAGAAATGGAACATTGCACATGACAGTTCAGATTATTGGAATACATTTTTTTTCTTTTTTTTAAAGCCCAACTCTAAGAAAAAAACAACAACACATTTTTGGATAGTTGGGAAAGGGATTATAATTGTTTTTGCGTTGTATACTTCTGTCTTTATACTTATTGAGGAGATTTTACATCGCCCCCTAACCCTGAGAATGCAATGGGTTTAACACAAAAGGCCAACAGGAAGTAGCCATTAGTTCTACTAAACAGGCTTTTATCAGAACTGACTTCACATGCACTTTGATAGAAATCCAAGCCATGTTACAGTCAGAACAATACTGCATTACTCGTGAATATTTGGGGAAATATGCAAGGACACCAGACATGTAAAACTCAAAAAATCCATTTATCCATGTACACAACCATGGTATAAAAGGACAAAGAGCTTTTTTTAAGACCTCACCCTAATATGGGCATATATCCAGGAGTTTAAGGGTATTATCTTGAAGAACCTTATACCCTTATTTGAAACAAATGTTCTTACCACACCTACTCTATGCCATCTCAATTTCCTGTTTATGATTCATTCTAAAGTATGTGTTATTTGTACTTTTTTGGTCCTTTTGTTGGGGCCACGTATTTCTGACTTATGTTTATACATGTTCAGTCTCACAATAAAGTCTTTAGTGTGAGAAAAAAATCTGCTGGGAGAATAAGTGAATCGAATAAGAGATACGGAGACATGACTAATAACAAAAAGTTTATTTCATCTGAGTCATAAGAAGCTAAGGGCAGATTTATGAAAAGTTAAATTGTTACCTAGGAAAACATGAACATTGCTGATGAGGAGGGACAGATTCTCTACAACCTAACCTGATAACACTGATAAGGTTATTTTTTTAGTTGAAGAATGCTGTAAAATGTCTTGTTCATCTCCATGAACAACACCTTTGTCCCTTGTCCCTTCATCTACTGTATTTCTTCATGTATCTATGACTATATCTAGTGGCCTCTGGAATGCCCGCTCAGTAGTTAAAGGGAACCTGAGGTGAGAGGGATATGGAGGCTGCCATATTAAAGAGACACTGAAGCGAAAAAAAAATTATGATATTATGATTTGTATGTGTAGTGCAGCTAAGAAATAAAACATTAAGATCAGATACATCAGTCTAATTGTTTCCAGTACAGGAAGAGTTAAGAAACTACAGTTGTTATCTCTATGCAAACAAGCCATTAACTCTCCGACTAAGTCTTATGCTGGGAATACACGGTTCGTTTTTGCCTTCGTTTAAACCTTCGTTTCGATTGTGCCTTTTGTCCTTTTCGATCCCGAAATAATCGGTCATACGGTTAATATCACCACCCACGGTTTCGTTTTTTTTTTCGATTCTGATGGTTTCGTTTTTCCAATGATCGAAGGCTGCAAAGAAACGAAACGAAAATCCCTTTTTACAGGGACGGACTAGCATAAACGAAAATATAATCGATCTGAACAGCCATCAAGCCTACCAATGGCTCGATTAGATGGATAAAGAGAGATAATATCAAACATGTTCGATCACTAGTCGTTCGTTTTTGGGGTCTATTAATCGAAACTATAATGAGATTATGACTATTTTCACATACGTTTTCAACACTCGATTCGTTTACCAAACGAATCGAAGGTTTAAACGAAGGCAAAAACGAACCGTGTATTCCCAGCATTAGTCGTGGAGAGGGCTGTTATCTGACTTTTATTATCTCAACTGTAAGGGAACTGTTTACTTTCTCTCTGCTAGAGGAGAGGTCATTACTTCACAGACTGCTCTGAAAGACTCATTTTGAATGCTGAGTGTTGTGTAATCTGCACATATTATAGAATGATGCAAAGTTAGAAAAAACACTATATACCTGAAAATAAAAGTATGAGAATATTTTCTTTGCTGCTAATCTTCTAGTAATTATTCATAGTACACAACCAATTCACTATATCATTTTTTTTTTTCGCTTCAGTGTCTCTTTAATTTCCCTTTTAAACAAACAATACCAGTTGCCTGTAAGTCTTCCTGATCCTGTGTCTCTAATACTTTTAGCCACAGACCCTGAACAAGCATGCAGCAGATCAGGTACTCTGACTAAGCTGATTTAGGTTTTACTGGATTAGCCATATGGCTGTTCCAGGGTTTTGACTCGGATACTTTTTATGTCATAAAACCAACAGAACTGCCAGGCAACTGGCATTGCTTACAAGGAAATAAATATGGCAGCCTCCATGTCCCTCTCACCTCGGGTTCCCTTTAACAAACTGGCCCATATCCATGATCTCTTCATTTTTAACTCCTTTAAAGTAAAGCATGTTGTATCACCTTGGATATCCTTTAAGCACAAATGGAAGATTTTAATATGATCGTATGGATTTTGGGAGGGAGAAAAGAGTGGCATTGTGTTAGCACCTCTTTCCTATCCTCCACATGTGGGGCATTGGTTTGTTTGGCCTGGCTATTATCATACCAGCTATTAAAGCCAATGGTATACTTTTTTCACAAATTGTACATCTGTTAATATTTTGTGGAAGGAATAATTGCAAACTCAATTTTTCCTATTATTTTTTTTCATGTGCATGACCTTCATCTTTATATACTGTTATTTTTTCATTTAATCAAGGTTATTATGCAGAATAAACCAACAAAAGAGTCTACAAGTTTGGAACTATGAATATATAGAGTATAACCCCATGGCAAATATTATGAAACATAACAGAGTACTGGAGAATATGAGAATATAATGTAATACTAAAGTTATGTTTCTTCTAAAATTAGATACTTAGTAAGCCACACTATCCAAGCTTAAAGCAACACTGAACTTTTAATGCTTACAATGCCAATTCAGATACCAGCTGGGACACTGGTACAGGAGGGGGTTAATATTTACAACAACAAAAAACATATACGGTACTTACCCTAGCACAGGGCTATCCAACTCCAGTCCTCAAGGGCCAAGGTTCTGACACATTTCTTGACACATCATTTCATTGATGGGATTAAATCACGAAAGGTCACGAAACACATTTCTCCATTTCTCAGTCCATCCTTAAAGAAGAACTTCAGCCTAAACAAACATACTGTCATTAAGTTACGTTATGTTAATTAAAATAGATAGGTAACATAATCTCTTACCCACCCTGTTTTAAAAGAGCAGGCAAATGTTTATGATTTCATGGGGCAGCCATATTTTTGGTTGAAAGGAGGTGACAGGGAGCATGAGACACAGTTCCAACTATCCTGTGCCTTGTCACCCCTCCCATCTGCACGCGCTAGGTAATGAGAACAACAACATCAGAAATCCCATCATGCTTTGCACAGTATCAGGGGAAAAATGCCTGGGCAGTTTTCTTTGACGGGGTGGAGCTTAGGTTCTGTGCAGCTAAAAATTAGGCTTAGGTAAGAAAAACAAAGTTCTGATGCTGTATAACTGTTAAAGAAACACCAAGCCTTTTCAGTGCTGCTGAGTAGATTTTTAGTCTGAAGGTTCACTGTAATATTGGCATGGAGTTGACCCTCGAGGACTGGAGTTGGATGTCCAACTCCAGTGCACTAGTAAACCAACAATCTTCTAGGCTCTATCCAGTAGTGTGTCTTCTCCGTACATTCTTTTTGGAGTTGCCCACTTGCCCTATGTGATTAACCACAGCACACCGTCTCCTCCAGCATAATTGCATCTCAGCCCTCTGCATTGGATGATGAGGATAAGTATCTCCAGAAGCTGGAAAATCCTTTCACTACCTATTTATGTACAGGTTCATTTATAAACCAAGAAGCGCTGGGAAAAAATGTCATCTTGTTATAAAGAAGCTGCATAAATAGTTTTAATGTGTAATAGAGATATTTATTGATAACTGTATATAAGCACTAGTAGCACACTTGTGTTGAAGAGGGAAAAGGTGAGACATTTTATTTAAATTTTTGGAATTCCACTTTGAGCTACAGATACCTTATAAATTCCCCTTTTAATTATAGAGGAACATTGGATAACTACTGCTACTGTCTGCTTAGTTTTAATGCCTTAGAACTGGCACTGTGCACTAGGACTAGAAAGGACAGTTTAAAAATACAGTGTTTGCATCGAGGGTGCTTTTGTTTTGATACTAGGCAGACCTGTTTTATGTTTAGTTTTTGGCATGTTTTGTGTTTTTGGCTGGCAGCCATATTGAAATATGTTTAGCTTTTACTGACAGTTGTGGTCAACAGAGCCCAGGTAGACTCTGTTTCTGACAAAATGGGGGTAACATTGCACAGCCAGAGCGCATAAATTTTTCTTGGCTACATAGTGCTTTGAATGTCTCTAATTCCAAAAATAATCTCACTGGTGCTGTGTCTTCCACAACTTGCTATTTCATGCAGTGTACTCTCCTGACCACTGAGAGGCAAACTGTTCTTAACTTCCAAAAGCTACAAATTCCAGACTCAAGTCAATGTCTTTCTTATAAAAGCAATAGTCAATAGTATGTAATTAAATGTACAGTGATCTGATTGATTTACTATAGCATATGTGCTTTTTTGTTATACAATACTGAGAGAATTTTTTTTGTTCCTTTGCTTACCCTGTTATCCTGCTAACTAGCAGCATGCCTGGTTATAAAGTACATAATTTGCATCCACATTTTCAGTGTAGGGACAGTAAACTGTAGATTATTTAGTAGTCATTGGGAAACGCAACTGCACAATGGCCTTGTGGGAATGATCTTTTAATACTGAGTGCAGAGTGAAAGAGGGCAGATGTATATACAGTCTTTTATTTTAACAGAAGAAATAATCGTCATCATTAGCAGAAGCCAAGCACTAGGGGAACAGTGAGGAGGAAGACAGGCTTCTGATGACCGCAGGCTCAAAGGATTAGGTAAGCCGCTACTTGTATATACGTGGGAGTGAGCAGAGGAGGAGGGGGCAAGTGGAGGAGGAATGGGAGGGGAGCAGAGGAGACGTGGGCGGAGCAGAGGAGGATGGGGTGAGCGGAGGAGGAGTGGGGGGAGCAGAGGAGGACAGGTGTGAGAGGAGTACGACAGGAGGGAGGGGAGGAGGCACGAAGGGGAGCAGAGGAGGATGGGGGAGAGTGGAGGAGACACGGGGAAGTAACATCGGGATTCGTCAGATTCGATTCATGGAAATGACGCCGGGATTTGAATACACAAATCTCGAATCTTTTACAAGATTTGAGGGATTCGTGGATTTGACGGATTCGTCGTCCCACCTCTAAATGTAACCATGTATTTGTAAATAAAGGTAAGTGTGTTTTGTATTTGTATCTATAATTAGACTGATGCAGGTAATGATGGCTCACAGGGCCATTTGGAAATGGCGGCACCTACTGAGCAATTATACAGCCAAACCCTAGAAAGAAACAGCAGCAGGAGGAGTCACTGAGCGCCATAAAAAGTTCAGCTACTGAGTAGTCAAGCTTTGGAGAATGGTGGAGAGCGGCAGGGGTCTCTAAGAGGTGTATGAAGTTTGGCTACTGTGTAGTAAGTGGCATTTGATGGGCTAACCGATGCTGCTAGTGTTAGGTGTAGGCAGAAGGGGCGGGATTATTGTTAGGCATAGGTACAGGAGGTTTAGTGTGAGAGATAGGATAGGGAAGGCCATAATTTAATATCATTACTGAAATTCTAACTATTGGCAGTCACGTTTTGTTTTCTTTTGGCACAATAATTACCTGAACACCCTTTTTACATCTTCACCAATTTCGACTTAAAGTGTCCTTAAAGGAGTTGTCAGGCAATTTTAAATAAAATAAACTCTACTTACCGGGGGCTTCCTCCAGCCCCAAGCTCCCAGGACCTCCCTCGCCGCATCTCTGCAAGCAGCCGTTTGCCGGAGCTCCGACCCGGTCCCCGCCGATGACGTAAGAGCGACCTGGAGGTCCCTCTGTACTGCGCCTGCACGATCGGCGCTGTCAATCACCGCCACTTGGGCCGGAGCGGATTGCGCAGGCGCAGAACTACTACGCCTGCGCAGTCCGCTCCGGCCCACGTGGTGGTGATTGACAGCACCGATCTCACAGGCGCAGTACAGAGCGACCTCCAGGTTGCTCTGACGTCATCGCCGGGGACCGGTTTGGAGCTCCGGCAAACGGCTGCTTGCAGAGATGCGGCAAGGGAGGTCCTGGGAGCTTGGGGCTGGAGGAAGCCCCTGGTAAGTAGCGTTTATTTTATTTAAAATTGCCTGACAACTCCTTTAAAATCTTTTACATATTTTCCATTTACTAAGGAATTATTTACTACAACTAATAAAATATTTTTACCTCTTTCTCTTTTCTTTAAAGCGGTATAAAACCCTAGCATAATATTCAATGAAAACATGTTTTCCTACTTTTTATATGCCATAAGGTTATCATATTTGCATTTGTGCATAAGTATTATTATTCATTTAGAAATTACAAGTTCCCAAAAGTACAGTTTTTTGCTTTGAGAGCTGACTTTGCATTTTATTAATAACTGGTTTTATTTATTAAGTATTGAAGGCAGAAATGCTTTGAGTGTATGTCTGTGTCCAGGAGCTTCTGCACAGTCAGAGAATGTGTCACATTCCTCACTTGATACAATTAAGTAAAGACAAGAGAACATTATCTCCACTTTCGGATGCGTCCAGATTTCTCTGCACTGAACTTTTCAGTGCTGTGTGTAACCCTTTAAATGCTGTTCTAGTAAAAAAAAATGCTGTTGTATATAATATGCTGTAAATAATTTTTTAGAGTAAAGAAGAAATCCTGGGTTATATTCCGCTTTAACTCAAAAGCATATATTCTAATTTTTTTTCTCACAAGAGAATGTAGGGAGACATATTGAATTTTCACAGATTTTCTGTATATTTGCAGATCTTGAAATGCTATAGTATGTTGACATTTTTTTTTAAATGTTTCCCTACTTTCTCAACTCCAAGCTACATATTATAGTGCTGACTCCTACAATTCATCTCAACCCCCCCCCCACTGTGAAACTTTGTTGGGACCCCCCAATATTCACACCCCTATCGATTGGTGTCCTTCACAGCCTTGGGGCCCATCTCACAAGGGTCATAAAACGAGTGTGGCCACCATGATCTTCACATCCGTGATGACAAGTGGCGCCAAAAAAACCTGATTTGAAGTATAGTCCCCTGTATTGGAGGAAGGGAAGGTTAGTATTTGGGGGCCCACCACAGCTTTGATCCCCTCCACTGCAATCGCCGGGACTGCTGCTCTATAGTTATGCCCTACACAAGACTGAGGTCACTTGTTCTAACTATCGGTATCAGGAAACTAACCATGTAGTGTTAGGACCACCTCATTGTAATCATGCCCCTGATTCCCCATCTCCTTTCAGCCCCCACGTTCACCCATATACAACAGCTTGTTGTGTGTTACAACATATGCATTTCTATTGTCCACATCTGGGAGGCAACTGATGGTCTGATGCAGAGCATTCACTATTGTCCTCATAAAGAAACTGATAAAGCCTTGGAGACAATGATTTTTCTATTTGTCTTAAAAACAAACACTTAGAACGATGTGCTAAACCCCAGTCTCATAGGTTAGTATTTTACTTAATATATGTCTTTCCCCATGTGTTTTCTATGAAGCAGACATTTGTGAAAGAAAAATGAAAGCTTGGGATTTGACCTAAGCATCTTGCATACATTTTAAACTGCAGCAGTCTAAATCACAAACTTCCTGTTCCAAGTACATTATTATTATTCTGAAAAGGCCTGCTTTCAATACAAAGCACATATGAGAAAAAGTCTGGCATGCTTGAATCACAGAAGACTTTACTAGGGATGGAGATGCAGCGGCTATGAGGTGCATGCACTATGGACCCTTGACATTTCATACTGTATTTCAACACACCTCTGTTGAGGCTCCAGTGTCCACTCCGCCTCCTTACTCTACTTCTAAAGCTACGTTAACAGTGTGTGTTGCGTTCCTTGTGACATGAGGAATGTAACAGATCTGGAAAGCGGACCCACATGTTATCTATATATTGCACCGCATACAGTGAAGCATTCCTGTAATGAAAAGTATGCTTCACTGTTACTATAAACGCACATATTTAGTTGTAATGCACAGTGTGTTACGATGCCACATGCCATTATACTGCAGTGCTCCCTCTGCACTGTGAACGCCGCACAGGTGGTGCATTGCAGTGTGGCAAGCCGTGTTACACAGCGGCTGTTATTCCACACCACAGTGAAAGTAGCCTGAGGGTACTTTCTCTCCGACTTGTTGTGACAACAAGTGCATAATGCAACATGCACTGTACAAGTAAAAAACATGCACGCTATTTTCATAGCATAAACAATTTGTGTGTACTGTTATCCAAAAACACACTCTAGAAAGTACATGAACTGTTACAACACATAAATGTGAACATGCCAATACAATTATGGGTAGTGTATTCATACGTTGCAGTGCAGTGCAGCGCATCTTGCATAGTGTGACTGCATCCTTCATTTCATAGGAAACTCAAGACACTTCAAAGTTCCTTTAAGAAAAAAAACAAAACTTTTTTTTATCTATTTATCTGCCTAACGACCGCTCCACGCAATTGGCGTGAGCGGAGAGGCAACCCCAGGACCACTCCACGCCAATTAGCGTGAAGTCCTAGGGGTGGAGATTGGAGAGGATCGCGCACTCTGCTCCGTCATCAGTGTCCCAGCGGCGGTCGCCGCTGGGAGACTGTTAGATGGAGAAACCGCTGTCTATTTACTATGTACAGCGCTGATCTACGGCATCGCTGTACTGGGTCACACGGCTGTCCCCTCTGGAGGCAGGGAAGGGATCCGCTGTCATAGGCTGAAGCCTATGACAGCCGAACGAGCAGATTGGCTGGTGGGGGGAGGGAGGGTGGGATAAAAAAGAATTAAAAAATACAGACATTTATTGTAAAAATAAATAAATAAATATTTGTAACAAAATAAACAATGCCGCAGCTATCACTGCCCACCATCAGAAAGCTCTGTTGGTGGGCAGAAAAGGTGGGGGGGGATCACTTGTGTGCTGAGTTGTATGGCCCTGAAGTAAGCCCTTAAAGCTGCAGTGGCCTATTGTGTCAAAAATGGCCTGGTCACTAGGGGGGTTTAAGACCGCAGTCCTCAAGAGGTTAACCACTTGAGGACCGTGGGCTTTAACCCCCTTAAGGACCATGCACTTTTTTTCCATTCAGACCACTGCAGCTTTCACGGTTTATTGCTCGCTCATACAACCTACCACCTAAATGAATTTTGGCTCCTTTTCTTGTCACTAATGTCACTTGTCACTTGTCTTTTGGTGCTATTTGATTGCTGCTGCGATTTTTACTTTTTATTATATTCATCAAAAAAGACATGAATTTTGGCAAAAAAATGATTTTTTTAACTTTCTGTGCTGACATTTTTCAAATAAAGTAAAATTTCTGTATACATGCAGCGCGAAAAATGTGGACAAACATGTTTTTGATTAAAAAAAAACCCATTCAGTGTATATTTATTGGTTTGGGTAAAAGTTATAGCGTTTACAAACTATGGTGCAAAAAGTGAATTTTCCCATTTTCAAGCATCTATGACTTTTCTGACCCCCTGTCATGTTTCATGAGGGGCTAGAATTCCAGGATAGTATAAATATCCCCCAAATGACCCCATTTTGGAAAGAAGACATCCCAATGTATTCACTGAGAGGCATAGTGAGTTCATAGAAGATATTATTTTTTGTCACAAGTAAGCGGAAAATGACACTTTGTGACAAAAAAAAAACAAGTTTCCATTTCTTCTAACTTGCGACAAAAAAAAAAAAAATGAAATCTGCCACAGACTCACTATGCCCCTCTCTGAATACCTTGAAGTATCTACTTTCCAAAATGGGGTCATTTGTGGGGTGTGTTTACTGTCCTCGCATTTTGGGGGGTGCTAATTTGTAAGCACCCCTGTAAAGCCTAAAGGTCCTCATTGGACTTTGGGCCCCTTAGCGCAGTTAGGCTGCAAAAAAGTGCCACACATGTGGTATTGCCGTACTCAGTAGAAGTAGTATAATGTGTTTTGTGGTGTATTTTTACACATACCAATGCTGGGTGGGAGAAATATCTCTGTAAATGACAATTTTTTCATTTTTTTTACACACAATTGTCCATTTACAGAGAGATTTCTCCCACTCAGCATGGGTATGTGTAAAAATACACCCCAAAACACATTATACTACTTCTCCTGAGTACGGCGATACCACATGTGTGGCACTTTTTTGCACCCTAAATGCGCTAAGGGGCCCAAAGTCCAATGAGTACCTTTAGGATTTCACAGGTCATTTTGAGAAATTTAGTTTCAAGACTACTCCTCACGGTTTAGGGCCCCTAAAATGCCAGGACAGTATAGGAACCCCACAAATGACCCCATTCTAGAAAGAAGACACCCCAAGGTATTCCGTTAGGAGTATGGTGAGTTCATAGAAGATTTTATTTTTTGTCACAAGTTAGCGGAAAATGACACTTTGTGAAAAAACCCATTAAAAATCAATTTCCGCTAACTTGTGACAAAAAATAAAATCTTCTATGAACTCACCGTACTACTAACAGAATACCTTGGGGTGTCTTCTTTCTAAAATTGAGTCATTAGTGGGGTTCCTATACTGTCCTGGCATTTTAGGGGCCCTAAACCGTGAGGAGTAGTCTTGAAACAAAATGTCTCAAAATGACCTGTGAAATCCTAAAGGTACTCATTGGACTTTGGGCCCCTTAGCGCAGTTAGGGTGCAAAAAAGTGCCACACATGTGGTATCGCCGTACTCGGGAGAAGTAGTACAATGTGTTTTGGGGTGTATTTTTACACATACCCATGCTGGGTGGGAGAAATAACTCTGTAAATGGACAATTGTGTGTAAAAAAATAAAAAGATTGTCATTTACAGAGGTATTTCTCCCACCCAGCATGGGTATGTGTAAAAATACACCCCAAAACACATTATACTACTTCTCCCGAGTACGGCGATACCACATATGTGGCACTTTTTTGCACCCTAACTGCGCTAAGGGGCCCAAAGTCCAATGAGTACCTTTAGGATTTCACGGGTCATTTTTGTTTCAAGACTACTCCTCACGGTTTAGGGCCCCTAAAATGCCAGGGCAGTATAGGAACCCCACTAATGACCCAATTTTAGAAAGAAGACACCCCAAGGTATTCCGTTAGGAGTATGGTGAGTTCATAGAAGTTTTTATTTTCTTGTCACAAGTTAGCGGAGATTGATTTTAATTGTTTTTTTTCACAAAGTGTCATTTTCCGCTAACTTGTGACAAAAAATAAAATCTTCTATGAACTCACCATACTCCTAACGGAATACCTTTGGGTGTCTTCTTTCTAGAATGGGGTCATTTGTGGGGTTCCTATACTGCCCTGGCATTTTAGGGGCCCTAAACCGTGAGGAGTAGTCTAGAAACCAAATGTCGCAAAATGACCTTTGAAATCCTAAAGGTACTCATTGGACTTTGGGCCCCTTAGCGTACTTAGGGTGTAAAAAAGTGCCACACATGTGGTACCGTCGTACTCAGGAGAAGTAGTATAATGTGTTTTGGGGTGTATTTTTACACATACCCATGCTGGGTGGGAGAAATATCTCTGTAAATGACAATTGTTTGATTTTTTTTACACACAATTGTCCATTTACAGAGAGATTTCTCCCACCCAGCATGGGTATGTGTAAAAATACACCCCAAAACACATTATACTACTTTTCCTGAGTACGGCGGTACCACATGTGTGACACTTTTTTGCAGCCTAGGTGCGCTAAGGGGCCCAACGTCCTATTCACAGGTCATTTTGAGGCATTTGTTTTCTAGACTACTCCTCGCGGTTTAGGGCCCCTAAAATGCCAGGGCAGTATAGGAACCCCACAAGTGACCCCATTTTAGAAAGAAGACACCCCAAGGTATTCCGTTAGGTGTATGGCGAGTTCATAGAAGATTTTATTTTTTGTCACAAGTTAGTGAAAAATGACACTTTGTGAAAAAAAAAAAAAAATCAATTTCCGCTAACTTTTGACAAAAAATAAAATCTTCTATGAACTCGTCATACACCTAACAGAATACCTTGGGGTGTCTTTTTTTCTAAAATGGGGTCACTTGTGGGGTTCCTATACCGCCCTGGCATTTTACGGGCCCAAAACCGTCAGTAGTCTGGAAACCAAATGTCTCAAAATGACTGTTCAGGGGTATAAGCATCTGCAAATTTTGATGACAGGTGGTCTATGAGGGGGCGAATTTTGTGGAACCGGTCATAAGCAGGGTGGCCTTTTAGATGACAGGTTGTATTGGGCCTGATCTGATGGATAGGAGTGCTAGGGGGGTGACAGGAGGTGATTGATGGGTGTCTCAGGGGGTGGTTAGAGGGGAAAATAGATGCAATCAATGCACTGGGGAGGTGATCGGAAGGGGGTCTAAGGGGGATCTGAGGGTTTGGCCGAGTGATCAGGAGCCCACACGGGGCAAATTAGGGCCTGATCTGATGGGTAGGTGTGCTAGGGGGTGACAGGAGGTGATTGATGGGTGTCTCAAGGTGTGATTAGAGGGGGGAATAGATGCAAGCAATGCACTGGCGAGGTGATCAGGGCTGGGGTCTGAGGGAGTTCTGAGGGTGTGGGCGGGTGATTGAGTGCCCTAGGGGCAGATAGGGGTCTAATCTGATAGGTAGCAGTGACAGGGGGTGATTGATGGCTAATTAGTGGGTGTTTAGGGTAGAGAACAGATGTAAGCACTGCACTTGGGAGGTGATCGGACGTCGGATCTGCGGGCGATCTATTGGTGTGGTTGGGTGATCAGATTGCCTGCAAGGGGCAGGTTAGGGGCTGATTGATGGGTGGCAGTGACAGGGGGTGATTGATGGGTGATTGATGGGTGATTGATGGGTGATTGATAGGTGATTGACAGGTGATTGACAGGTAATCAGTGGGTTATTACAGGGGAGAACAGATGTAAATATTGCACTGGCGAATTGATAAGGGGGGTCTAAGGGCAATCTGGACGTGTAGGAGGGTGATTGGGTGCCCGCAAGGGGCAGTTACAAATTGTATTATACACTTTGTATGCGGCGATCGTCGGGTTAACATCCCGCCGGCGCTTCCGTATGGCCGGCGGGATGTTGCGGCGGGTGAGCAGAGCCAGGCGGAGGATCGCGTCACGGATGACGCGATCGCTCCGCCCATGCCCCTACAAGGACCGCCGCCATTTGTCAATACGGCAGTCCTTGCGGGGTCCACTTCCCGGCCGCCAATTGTCAATACGGCAGGCGGGAAGTGGTTAATTTATTGAACATGGTAACCTGCTTGATTCTTGAAATATAAGAGAAATGTTTCATGCCAGCAACCAGTGTTTTAGATGCGATACGATCTGATGATTACACCGCAATGCAACACTTAAAATAGGCTTTGGAGATACCTGCGGCAATGCATGGTAATCTCACTTCTGACAATAAGCCAAAATATAAGTAAGGCTCTATCGCTCACTTCCTGTGGCCAAAATACGAATTGATCGGAAGTGTATTGAAAAAAATATGCTTCCGCACATGCGCAAAGCAGTGCAAAAAAATTCAAAATATATGCTGCACCATTGACTTACATGATTTCTGGTCAACACAAGTCATTGCTTTAGCTTTAGCGTTACCATGCGGCAAAAAGGGTAACGCAATGCAATGAATACATCCTAGTAATTCTGGCACTCTCTCTTCACATATTCACAATCACAAACGAATATATTTTCCTGAAATTACAGAAAACAGAAGCCAGAAGTGCTGTGAAAGGACTCCAGCCGAAACAATTATCATTCCAGAAAGGAACAGCACACAGAAGCTACAGATTGCCTGCTGACCCAGGAAATATTAAATCATGTAAAAAAAGCTGCCTTTAATTCAGTGGGAAAGCAGATGCACACACACAATGTGTACAGGGATCATTCCTTCTAATAGACATTCCTGGGAATCATTCATGATCTCATTCATCTTCTCTGACACATGTATGCTAGCAACACAGTAAAATCGCAGCTTAAATATAGGCCAACAGGAAACAGCCATTAGTTCTACTAAACAGGCCTTTATCAAAACAGACTTCACATGCGCTTTGATAAAAGTCCAAGCCATTTCACAGGACAATACTGCGTTACGCATGAATATTTGGTGAAATGTGGGAGGACACCAGGCATGTTAAAACTCCACAAAATCCATTCATTCATACACAACCACAGTATAAAAAGGAAAAGAGTTTTTGTGTTTTTTTGTGTGTGTATCTTTTTTTTAACTGTTCTATGTGTTATTTATTAGTTGTATTAAAATCCGGACCGTATGACTTTCCGGGGCCAATTGCAGGCAAATGGAGAGGAAGAAGAGAACGCTGTGGGAGCGATCAGGCCAGAGGGGGCTGGAGGAAGCCCCAGGTATGTATATTTTGTTGTGGGGGCCCATCTCAGGTACACTTTAAGTTTGTGCTAGTAATGGGGGGGGGGGGGGGGAGTGTTGGCTACAGTCCCATATGAATGTCTGAATCACACCAGAAACAAGCAAGCAGCTAATCTTGCCAGATCTACCATTAATGTCAGATTACACCTGATCTGCTGCATGCTTGATCAGTGTCTAGAGGCAGAGGATCTGCAGGACAGTCAGGTTAAGGCACTACTAAAAGGAATGATGGATCCGACCGTCAGACCCTTACACTGGGCGGGCGTTCCGACAAAAGTAGAGCGTGTGTACAGTCCATCAGCAGACTGATAAGGCTGTTTCTGAACGATCCGCTCAGTGGATCGTTCAGAAACAGTGTTATCAGTCTGCCGACAGCCTGTACACACGGTCTACTATCGGCGGATCGCCACCCAGTTGGAGAGTCTGACGGACCCATCGTTCCTTATAGTAGTGCTTGTGTGTACGCACCTTAAGTGGTATTGCAATTATCCGTTGCTCAAGAGATCAAATGCAGATCCCTGCCGGGTGACAGAGCAGTAATGGTGCTGTACGTACATGTTATCAGCCTCTGGCTAATGACTTGTCTGTTGTTATGCGGGGGGCTACGAGCACGTGCTATGGAGCAGCTTCAGGCAGCCAGGGAAGCTGCAAGTACAATGCTATCGTGCAATCCTTGGTCAGCAGGCAATGGTAAAGATCCAACATGCCAGATCTTTAGCGATTGCTGTGTAGCCACGGTACACATGCTGGTCTGACGCCTGATTCAGACCAGTGTGAGTATGGGGCTTTAGACTACAGTAGGAACACTAGACTATGACTATGGTAGATAATCAGCTCCTCTGGGGGACAGTTAGTGACACAAGTATGTATTATTCAAAGTGATGTATAAGATTTGAACACTATATTAATACATAATAATAATCTGGTCCTTTAATAAGGAAAGTTTCTGAAAATAATTGTTTTTTCAACGCTACTCTTTACTTCTGCTTCAGGCAAAAGGTGTAGAAAACAACAGTTTTCTGCACAATATGATCACAACAGTGGCTTCTAAATGATTTTTAATGACTCGCTGTTTAAAGAAGCTGAGAAGCCATCTGAAATACTGTATCGAGCATACTGTCCGTGGCAGGATACTGCTATGGTCTGGAATACAAAATCACTGCACAACTTTTTTTTACTCTCCCGGTTATTATCAGCAGACAGCTGGTTTATATTATCACAGAGAGAAGAGGTCCATGTGAAGGAATTATGGCATAAATTGACTTGCAGACTGCAGGAATTAAGTGTCTGCACCTGGCCTAACACAGATATTTTATCCACCCCAGTCATAAGCATGCTGGGCTTTTGCAGCATCCTCTTTACAATCCTGTCACTTTGGCCTCATTGTTTCCAAAAATCCAGGAGAGAGTTCCCTCCTCCTTCCCTCTGGCCTTAGGATTTTTGCTTTTTTCCCAGAAATGCAATCAAAACAAGGTATGTCTAGTGCTGGAAATACCCTTGCTGTGGTGCAATGGAAACCCCCCAGGAACTGCAGTGGCACCTCAAAGCAACCGCTCTGTTGCAAAAGATCACAGCAGCCACACAGTTCAAATAAATGATCCCCCACGATACTCCATAACCCTATTGTTAAGAGTCTCCACCCCACAATTTCTTGAAGTAAAATGTAATACTTCATAGTGCGCTTTGAGTCCTATGGGAGAAAAGCGCTTTACAAATGTTTTCCAGAATCAGAATCAGAATCATGTTTATTTCGCCAAGTACAACAAGAGTTGTACCCGGAATTGATTTTGGCACAGAACAGGGTCGGTGATGGTACAGTAGCAGAAAGGTGCGTTTACAGTAAAAAACATACAGTGCATACAGATACATACAGCAGTAGGTGTATACAGTAGGTGCAGTGCATATACATAAAATAAAAAAGCATAGATAGTGAGATACAGAAGGAGGACCCAGGAGAAGGACCAGAGGGGTAATCCGCTGCCATCCAGGCACTCAAAACGCTTCAGCAATATTTTGAATCAGATGCCCTGCGGTCTATTCTGGGGAAGAGAGATAGAGGAGAGGAAAGGGAGGGATAGAGAGAGAGAGAGAGAAGATAGAGAGCAGTGAGTCCCCCATAGCAATCCCCAGCGGCACTGTATAGTCACTTCCCTAAATAGGTTTTGGGCAGAATCTCAGTTCAACACCACAGTTGTAGATTTTGAATTAAAAATATTTCCTTGGCGTTGTCACTCAGAGTAAGGATGTAAAACGTTGCAACAATTCCTGGTATGCAAAAATATTTAAACAGGAACTCCTGTCAGCAATCCACACATGTAGTGTTTGCAGCCACACATGTCAATGGATGTCACATAGTGTGGTTGCTATCCGGTAAAAATCACCTCAGGTGACTTCTAGCAAGTGACTGCACAAGATGACCGCCAGATGCAAGTACCAAGCAAATATTCAGGAGTGACTGATGGGTGTACTGTTGTCAGCTGGTACTGTGTAAGAGCCCTAAGGATGGTTTAGGATAAGTTCACATTGAATCCGTCGAAATACGCATGCGGCACATTGCAATGGACTTCAAAACGGGTGTCTTCCAGTTATCATACATGTTGCAATGCACAACAGCTCGTCATCATACATTGCCCAGTACTGCACGGCTCTGCTTGTGTTATCACAATGGAACCTGATGCACCATGTAGCATGGGTTTATTGTAAGGCTTGTATTACAATGCAACATGCATAGAACCCTTAAAGTAGAAGTATACTCCCAAAACTAACATTTTGGTAGCTACTCTTAGTTACCTAAAAAACATTTGAAAGCATGCCCAAGTATTACCTGTGTGTAAAATCATTTATTTTCACTGCAGAGAGGAGTAGAAGCTTGCTTATCTCTTGTCATCAGCAAAGGCAAGAATCTCCCTGTGCCTGTGTCTTCACTCTTCTCCCCTCCCTCTGCTGAATAGACACATCGCCCTGGCATCAGCTAAGGCAGTTCAGTAGAAAAGGTGTGATAAGATCCACTGAAGTTGTTAATGCTGTAAACGTTATACGGCCAGTAGCACACCTCATGCAATGCATTATGGCAGTAGGTCCAATCACACCTCACTGCTAACTCATTGATGTGAACGTATCATTACAATATAACTGCATGGCATTACCAAAGTGACTATACTTTCTGACTCAATGCAATGTTCCACTCTGAATGTAGCCTTAAGCTACTCATTGAGTGCCAGAATTTTATGAATGGAATGTGACACATCTAGAGAGTGAGTATTAGTTTGTAAGGCCCCTTTCACAGAAGCAGCAAATTCAGATACCTCTACCCAGGTGGAAGGTTGGGCGCCACAAAGACCGCAATATAACTGTGTTTATTTGGGTGTTAATCTGTGTTTAAGTGTGTGTATTTTCGGGTGCCAGAGTTTGGCTATAATGTAGACAAACTCCAGGTAATATCTATGGTAAGAGGGAGCAGCAGATAGCAGAGTACATAGCTGTGGGGGTTCAGTGAAATCTAAATGGCAATAAAGAGGGTTTAAGCATAGGGAGTGAGAAAGCGGCACATGGACTTCAGCTACCATGAAACCAAACTCCTGGATATCGATGGGAGTAAGTGATAGGGTGCCTGGGGTTCAGCTATTATACAGCCAACCTCACATCCATTAACTGTTAGTGTTAGGCATTAGAGATGCCTCCGATTTTGGGTTCACGTAGCTCAAACGCGAACTCCCGCAAAAGTTTGGGTTCGGACGAACCATGCGAACTGCAATAGACTTCAATGGTCAGGCGAACTTTGAAAAATACAAACACTGTTTCTGGCCACAAAAGTGATGGAAAAGATGTGTCAATGGGTCTAACACCTGGAGGGGGTCAGTGACTACATGAAGACATTTTTTTTTTCAAAAAGACCTTATAGTTTTTGCGAAAATCGATTTAAACATTCTCCTTCTGACTGCGGTAAACACCCGCCGATTTTAGCGGTTAATAGCAAAGTCCCCTTACATAGCAGAAACACCAAATTTGCAGAGTATGTAGAGGGGGGCAGTGACTCCAAGAGGAAAACCATTTTTTCAAAAAAGACCTGATAGTTTTTGAGAAAATGGATTTTAATATTTCAAAGAAAAATACTATACATTTACAATTGTAAATGACAGTTCTTATGGAAACAGTTCCCACGGACTTTAGCAGTTAATAGCAAAGGCCCCTTACATCCTAGCAACACCAAATTTGCAGGATATGTTAAAAAGATATTGGCAAACAATATTTTAAAAAAATCTAAATTTGTTTTTAATTTATTATTTTTGCTATGTTCAGAGTGTGGAAAATCCCCCCCCCCAAAAAAATGACATGGGGTCCCCCCTCTCGAGCTTTCTGTAACCCCTTGTCTCCCATGTAGGCTGGGATAGCCAGAATGCGGAGCCCCGGTCACGTGGGGCTTTGCACCCTAAGCTATACCATCCTACATGGTCCATGGTATGAGAAGGCTCCGGGGGAAAGGGGTGACCAAGCCTTCCCCTCTCCCCCTGAGCCCTTGTCCAATTCATGGACAAGGGGCTCTTCCCCACCTCCCATGCCCCAGGAGGAGGTGGGGGCGATGACTCCCTGGGGGGACCCCATTAGCACCCCCCCTCCTAGGAGAAATGAGTATAGGGGTACAAAGTACCCTTTACCCATTTCCACAAAGGGTTAAATGAAATAAAAATACAACAATGAAAAAAGTCATTTAATGTTCTTAATTAACCAGAAATACTTACCTGTACCTTTAAGAAAAAGCTCCCACTCCAATATCCTCGGGAAAAGTTCCCATGCTATAATCTGTTATGTCCCATGACAATAGTATCCTCTATCTTGCGATCTTCAGAAATACTTACCTGTATCTTTAAAAAAAAAGTTCCCACGCCAATATCCTTGGAAATGTCCCACGCCAATATCCTCTCATCTTGCAATCCTAAATTAAGTTGATTGAAGATCTCTCACGAGTTATACTAATTAGTACAGCAGAGAATGCGACTGCATGGGTCGCATAGCGCTGGCTCCCGCTGTCCTCCCCGCCTCCTCACCTGTCACCCTCACCTAGCCTGACACCTGGTGCACCGATGGATGCACCAGGGTTAATGTAAGAGCTAGGTTAGGTGAAAGGATAGTAGAATATTGGTAACATTGCTGATATTCTACTAATGGCTTCATCCAGTGCCCAATTTTCCAGGCCCCCTTTTTGTAAGTAAACTTATTTCACATGGAAGTCAAAAGGCAGTGAATTCAATGCCAGTCAGCTGCCCCTGCCCATGCTGCCATTGTCTTTTCCACCTGCAGATGAAGGTTGTCAGCTGCTCCCTGCCCTGTGGGTACTTGCTAGCGCCCGGCACAGGAATTGGACAAACACCCGCTATTTAGCTTCATCAGAGCATGGTGATTTCTGTGCTCAGACACAACATGGGACAGTTTTTCACCCCCGCCCGTGTCAAACATGACACATGTGATGATATTAAATGCTTCCATTCAGCTGCACGTAATTGGCATTCAGTCATCCATGGAAAAGAGGACTAGGAATTGTGAAGTACTTCACCTTACCTGCTGGTGGTGCCAAATTGTTGTCCATGCACTGTTCCCCAGCAGGTGGCTCCAACGTGTACTTGACTGGCCTGCAATTCCTCCACTCGCCTACAGAGAGTGTCTAGTTTACTGACTGTGTTCTGGATTTTTGAGCTCCTACTAGCAGATGTCCTTCCACAACATTGAGCTCTACCTTCAGCAGATGCTCCTGTTTTGTGTCCTATTCAAGACTAGACTTCCATGCAACAAATTTCCTGAACATGTGGTCCTTCCTGAGTGCTGTTGATTCTGGTCCCTCTGGATGTTTAATTTGATCTTTTTCCTGTACAGTACCTGACTTAGCTCTGGTTTCTTGCTATAGTATTGATTTGTTTTTCCCAGCTTCCTCTAGTCTTGAGTCTGTGTATTGCTTCCTGCTTATGTGCTTCATAACCGACTGTATATATTGTATAATGCTGTTTGTTATCTGTATTGTTCTAGTTACATAGTTGTTATTATTGTGTGTGTGTTCACTGGTCACATGTTTCATTTGTACTGTTGCTCTTTATTAACCGATTCGGGACCGCGTAAGCGAAAATCTACACCACTTCTGTGGCTCTCTAAGCCTCATGCAGCGTAGATTCTACACACGGCTTTCTGTGGTCCCAAGCTGATCCCTGCTTGTAACAGACAATCTTCCTGCTATGGGTAAGGAGACAGTTTCATTGGCTCCTTACCAGGTTATCATTGTGAGCCAATCACAGTGATCAGCAAAAAACATAGTGAAAAAAGGCTTTGGACCTTAAAAGGGCCAGATCTATTAAAAAATAATTCACTTATTTTTGTGTCCAATCTTCAATTGTTCCCAGTCTGTTGCCTCTGATGTTCCCAACAGAATGAAATTGTAGTCAGTAGTAGGGACTTGTGGTCGACAAACAAGCAGTTCAGCCAATGTGGAAAATGGGCCCTAATGAGCCCATTAAAAGTACAATTTTAATAGATCATTGATTGTCCAAAGGTAAGGCTTGTAAGGATTGTAGTCATAAATTGGAGGATAAACTACCAATCCAAACATTTCACATGAAATTAATCTGCTGGACCAATCAACCACTCGCAGGGGAAATAATGGGTATTATGATTGTTTGTTGTCCTCTTTCCTTTTCCTCGTCTTCCCTACCCAATTCACTCCCGTTAAGAGGAGGGAATGGGATGGTACATCACAGTAAGCCTTCCTTTCTGAAAGTTTGACTTCAGCCAAAAGTACAATTTTTCAAGGATCGTTTACTGGGACTGGGGGAACAAGGTGAGGAGCGGACAATGTACAGAGGTATGTGGCTCTAGCATGAACATGCTGTGCTTTCCTTAGAAGATTTGCCTTGGGTCAGGTATTCTTCAAAGCAGAGCTTCCCAACCCTGTCCTCAAGTACCACCAACAGTCCATGTTTTGTGAAAATCCACAGAGGTAGTTAATCAGCTCTGCTGAGACACTAATTGGTGGTACTTGAGGGCAGGGTTGGGAAACCATGCTTTAAATGACACCTGAAGTTAAAGAAATGTGAAGGTTACCACATTGATTTCCTTTTATACAACACTGGTTGCCTGGTGTCGTGCTGATCTTTCATCAATCAGTAGTGTCTTAATCACCCACCTAAAACAAGCATGTGTAAATCCAGCCATACTTGAGTAAACATCCGATCTGCATGCTTGTTCAGGGTCTATGGCTAAAAGTATTAGAGGCAGACGATCAGCAGGACAGCCAGGCACCTTGCATTGTTTAACCACTTGCCGACTGCTCCACGCCAATTGGCGTGAGCAGTGCGGCAGCCCCAGGACCGCTCCCGCCCATTGGCGTGAACGGCCGTCTATGGGGCTAGCAGGAGATCGCGAGCACGCTGCGCGCGCATCTCTTGCTCGGGGGGCGGAGCTCCGCCTCCCCTTCAGTCTCCGAGCGGCAATCGCTGCTCGGGAGACTTAGACGGCGAAACCGCCGTCTAATTATTTTGTACAGCGCTGCGATGCGCAGCAGCACTGTACTGGGGACAGCCGTGTGACACGGCTGTCCCCCTGGGACACTGGGAAGCAATCTGCTGTGATAGGCTGAAGCCTATCACAGCCGATCGCGCTGATAGGCTGTCAGTGGGAGGGAGGGTTGTAAATAATAAAAAAAAGCAGCATTTAAAAAACAACAACACATAAATAAATATTTATATAAAAAACAACAAACACTGGGGGGGGGGGGGGGGGAGCGATCAGACCCCACCAACAGAGAGCTCTGTTGGTGGGGAGAAAAGGAAGGGGGAATCACTCGTATGCTGTGTTGAACAGCCCTGCAGCTTGGCCTTAAAGCTGCAGTGGCCTATTTAACTAAAAATGGCCTGGTCACTAGGGGGGGGGTTTACACTGCGGTCCTCAAGTGGTTAAAAGGAAATCAATATGACAGCCTCCATATCCTTCACACTTTATGTGTCCTTTAAAGTAAATATGTCAAGAAGGAAATGTGGAAAGTGCCATTGCTGACTCCTTCTAAAAATTCTAGTTGAGTGGATGTAGTGCTAACCATCAGAATCTCATAGTCATTTATCTGCAACAATAATGCACAGGCAAGACCCATCTAAAGGTAGCGACCACCTGACCTGCAATGTTTCTCCAGATGAGTCATGAAATCATTATAGCCTGAGGATCTGCATTATAGGAAAGCAATTCTTTTCATTTTACTTGTAGGCCAGCCACAGAGTCCTTCACATGCACAATAATGTCCCTAAAACAGCTGTAAAAGGTTTAAATTATTCAGTGGTACAAAACATGGATATTGTTGAACAATTAAATTCAGTTAATACTGCCATCATTTAATACTGCAATAAGTAAATAAAAAGTTGTTGAAAAGTTGGAAAAGAAAAAAGTTCTGGTTTGTTAGACTTTCCAAAACAAAGTAATTGCAATTTTGATCCTGGTTTTGGTCAGCCAGATGACTATAAAACTACATGGAGAACAACAAAAACAATATTCCCATCTGCAAAATAAATGAGGTCATTTGGTAGGTGGATGTCATGTTTAATGAAAACCATTTGCAGAGGAGTAGATAAAGGCCTGTTGGGTCGGATGAGAGCTCTCCACACTCCTCAGAAGTGGATGAAATAAAACCCCCTTGCCTCGGTCATGTGTGGAACAGCTGAGCTTTGCGGTGCTCCAGATGCGTCTCTGGTGTACGGTTCTCAAATGAATTGCATTAATCTCTAACAAATATTATAGCAGCACATGGGAATTCTGCAACGACTTGGAGAATGACTGCCCGTGAAATAATTCTGATTTGTGTTCAATTCCTTCCGGCAACCACAGACTGAGCTATTTGTTAATATGTGTCATGGTTTTGTATTTCCCTTAGCAATGGTGAATGTTGTGAGATAATAATCCGCTTGCTGTTTCCCTCCTCTCTCACTCATTGTTTCTGCTTCTCATGCTGCAGGAGGAGAAGACCACCTGGCTCCAAGGACAGGCAGAGTAAATCCCAAGTTTATATCACTCCGGCTAATAGATATTAGTCTGCGGGGCCTGAGAACGGCTCGCTTGGCATGCCTGTGTTCATGTGGAGCCAAGTGATCAACTCTGCATATTATAATCTTAGGCATGTCGTATGATTTCTACACTGCAGTACAGTATATAATATAATAGAATCATTAAAATTAAATGAAAACAGATCATAAATATAAAACTTAAAGGAAACATATACTGCAGCTTGGTTTTCTATTAAACATGTAAAGCGCAACACGGCTTTCTCTTTGAGAGGGGAGAAAAAAATTATTTCTTGTCAAATATCTCTATATATTTCAGGTATTTTAACAAGCTGGATCAAACTGATTTGCTAGTGTTTACAGTGGGGTGTTTCCTAGGCCAGAGCTCTAAAGCTTCACATTATTTATCCTTAAAGCTGTGTTGCATAGCTCTCAGTTGTTAGTAAGATGGAAGTGATTAGTTCTAAATAAACATACCCTTCAGGACGATGCAGAGTGCAGTGGAGGGATTAACTCACCCTCCTTGCCAGGAAGAGTGTACATGATACTTCTGTCTACCTCTTCGACATGCTGGTGGTCTCCATAGTTGCAGGATGCCAGTCATCAAGTGACCATGGAGTAATGTGCTGACTTGGGTCTTGCAGCTATGGAGATCAGGACGCCAAAGAGGAAGATGGAAGTATTTCATGTACGCTCTTCTCTACCAGGAGGATGAGTTAATCGCTCCACTGCACTCTGTATCCTCCTCTCCACCCTCTTTGCCCGCTGCTCCTGTCTCCTGATCGGCACCCCGGGCAGTGACCTCCAAGAAACGGGCCTGGTAGCATGTCTCATTTTGTATGTAATGAAATTACAAATGAAACATTTAACACGTCTTCAAATAAAAAAAAGTGTATTAAATGTATGATTAAAGAGGAACTGTAGTGAGAATAACAAAAAAGTGCTTATTTTTTTTACAATATTCATTTTAGATTTAGGCAGTGATTATAGATTTAGGCAGTGATTGCCCATTGTAACATCTTTTATTTTATTTTTTTTTAAATATTCATTTAAAGAGACTCTGAAGTCTCGCAAAAATGAGGTTTTTCTTTTAAAAACCTCATTAACATTATAGTCTCACCTAAAATGCAGCATTCCCGCAGCTGGAAACCCCCCCCCCCCCCCGATCACCCCAAACTCACGGGGGTACAGGGCAGGCAAAATCCACGACTTTCTTGGTCGTGGATTTTGCTGCCGCCCATATGCGCGTCAATCAGCGCGTATCTCCGCCTCTCCCCCGCCCCTCTCAGTGAAGGTAGACTGAGAGGGGCGGGGGAGAGGCGGCGATCCGGCGCTGATTGATGCGCATAGAGGCAGAGCCGCGCTGCCTCTATGCGGGAGTTGCCTGCCCGTACCCCCATGAGTTTGGGTTGATCGAGGGGGTTTGCAGCCGCAGGAATGCAGCGTTTTAGGTGAGACTATAATGTTAATGAGGTTTTTCAAAAGAAAAACCTCATTTTTGTGAGACTTCAGAGTCTCTTTAAGTGGACCTGAACTCTTGCACAGGACAGAAGGAAAACAGAGAGAAATGCACCCTATATGTATTCAGAGAGTTTAGCCTGTATAATTCCCCCTCATTTGTGTCTAATAACTAGCTGTAATCTGATCTATCCGCTGGGTCACATGACTGCCATGACAGAGATGGCAGATAAAACCATTTGAAAGCACAGGATGTTAACAATAGGTCTGCTTCCATGAATCAGGAAGTAGACACACTACAGATTTATTTTAGGATTTGTATCAGCTGTTACAAGGAAATGTTTTTGTTTAAAGGTTATTATGCTGTTGTGTATCTTTTAGAGCAGAGAGGACGAAGAGAAGATGAAGTTCAATTCTTGGTCACGGTCTCTCTTTAAATACAATTTGCTGCCTGGTTTTAGAGTGCTTCCATTGTACTTTTCATGCAATGGTCATATGACCCATTTTTTCTCAGGCTGCAGGTAAGCTAGCTCCCAAGTCCCACTACATGCTTCAATCCTGCATTAAAGTTCCTTTTTAAGCTTGGTACAAGCTTGTAACAAATACTTGAGAACCTCAGGCTTCCTGAAAATCACCAGCAAGTTGAATTGTATGTGTCCTAGCTGGTTTGAATAAAGTTATTTTACACAGAAAAGGCTGGGCAAAAAGGGCTGCAAAAAGATGATGACCTGATTACCATGTATAATTAAACACATCAGAGTGCAATACAAAGTTTGGTAGATAAGCTTTTGTCCCTAGAGATATGATCTGCATTTGAAGGAAAACGTTTTTAAAATCTATTTAGAACAAGTTCTTTACAGTATGAGTGGATACAATGTGTAATATCTTACCACAGGAAGTAGTTATGGCAAATTCTTTGTCTGCATTAAAGCGGAATATAACCCCGCATTTCAACTTTGCTCTAAAACATTATTTACAGCATATTATATGCAAAAAGCATTTTTTTTTAACTAGACCAGCATTGGAAGGGTTAAACACAGAGGTTTAAAGTTCTGTGGAGAGATATGCAGACATTCAGATTGTTACATTCTATTTAGTTATATGTATCTATTGAGAAATGTTACACACTCTTTGGCTGTCCTCCAACTCCTTCTCAGTCAGAGAGAGATGAGTCACATTCAACACTTAGATACATTTATGTAAACAAAATGTATCTATGTCAGCTTCGGATGCGTCTGCAGAAATCTCCAGGAACTTTAAAGCACTGTGTAACCCTTCCAATGCTGGTCTAGTAAAAAAAAAATGCTGGTTGCATATAATATACTGTAAATAATGTTTTAGAGCAAAGTTGAAATGCAGGGTTATATTCCGCTTTAAAGAGAATCTGTACTCTGAAATTCTTACAATAAAAAGCATACCATTCTATTCATTATGTGCTCCTGGTCCCCTCTGTGCTGTTTCTGCCATTCTCTGCTGCAAACCTGGCTTGTAATTGCCAGTTTTAGGCAGTGTTTACAAACAAACTAACCAGCTTCTAATAGGCTCAGCTAAGCAGAGTGTGTTAGTCACACAGAGCCTGCAGGGGGTGTGTACAGCTTCTAGCTAATCACAAGCAGCCCTGCACATTCCAGTCTGACTGCCTCAGCCTGACTGTGCCGACTATAGAGAGAAGATTAGATCATATAACAGAGATAACACAGCTACTGTGCAATTAGGAAAAGCTGCAGTAAGCCAGACCACATTAGAAAAGGCATAGGAACTTATAGCATAGAAGAAATAAAGATAAACAATTTGTTACAGAGTCTCTTTAAGGGGGCTTGGATGCTTTCCTTGCATTGAAGGACATCCATGGCTATAATTACTTGGTAATAACCGACGGTGTTGATCCTGGGATTTCATCTGCACTATAATCTGCAATAATAAAAGTGTGTTCATGTTCTTCTTGATTTCATGCTACTAATTTCCTTCTATGCAAAAACAGAACCTCCTCAATCATATGCCTGTTTAACCTGAACCACACACTCCACTACACGATTTTTGTGCAACGTAAGGATTTGCACCTTCTCTTTATAAGTCTCTGCACCTTTGCAGCTCCCTTCAATTGGGGTAAACTGACAATTGTCTGTTGGGTATGTAGTTGATGCACTGTCTGTGGTGGCATCCGTCTGCTGCCATATACACATTATTCTTCAAAAGGGTATCGGTACATAACCCATCACCCTTAACTTGAATTGTTAAGTCTAAAAAATCTTCTACTTCATTCTTTCACCAATTCAATTGCCAATCAAGTGTTCTCAGGCCTGTTGTGTGTATAAAAGAAGCAATCATCATTAAAACATTTATAGACTTTCAATTGCCCTTTCTTTAATTAAACCCCATTAAATGCTTAGCGTTGGCACTTGCCATCACTGAGCTTCGTACCAGACTAAAAAATGTTTCATCATCTTGCCAAAGATGAGCATTCCTTAAACTAAATTCACACACTCCTATAAAAAATAACTTATTTTAGTCTCATAAACTGCATTATGCTTGTGTTTTTACATTATATTGCTTTTAGTCAATGTTGGCGATCAGTTATAAAGAGTATAAATTACAAGTAAGTAAAAAAAAAAAACATTCTCCTACTACTCAGCTCCATCCAAAAACTGATAATATCCCTTGTGTCCTTTGCATCTGAAGGAAATTCCATGACTTAAGCCAGTAAATATATTTCTCTACGGTATATTCTGACAATCTTTCAGTTCAGAAATTTACTCCTATCCTTTTGGATATTTCCACATTGTAAATACTCAGTTTTTTCTTCATTGAAATAACCTAGACTCTTTCTCAATAAAATATTTTTGTTTTTTATTTTAACTTTTATAGAATAAGGCTTTTTTTTAGACATACGTGAAGATGTTAATCGTTTTTGGGTGTTTTTTTGTTTTTTTTTCATCTCAATATATTATTGGTCTACTTTTTCCTTTTTTGCTTTTCTTGATTTCCATCTTTCATTTTTTTAATATATTCTCCATTATTTAATCCATCTATTTCCTTCTTCCTGGTATAATAAACTAGAAATGGTCAAGATATTTGTGGTCATCCTTTTCCTGAAGAATTTAGAGTGGCCAGCCTCTCTGCTTTCCTCTGAGCGGTGCTAACTGGATTTGTAATTTATAAGGAAGTAGAGAATGGGGAGACATACTTGGCATCTCTACCTTGAGTTTTGGAGGACCTTCTCTAGGGTTGATCAAAAGTAACTGAATGCTGTAAATTGAAAATGTTTACCTTCAGTAACTGGATTGCCCCTTCGGGAAGCAATAACTGCAAAAATATTTCCAGTAAATGTCAACCCTGCACATCGGCTTGGCATTTTAGTTCACTATAAAATGGCTTTAACCTCCTTGGCGGTAGCCGCCGGAGGGTGCCGCTCAGGCCCTGCTGGGCCGATTTGTTTAATTTTTTTTTTGCTGGACGCAGCTAGCACTTTGCTAGCTGCGCCAGCACACTGATCGCCGCCGCCCCGCGCACGATCGCCACTATCCGTCGCGCCGCACGCCCCCCCCCCAGACCCCGTGCGCTTCCTGGCCAATCAGTGGCAGGCAGCGCCGAGGGGTGGCCCGGGACTCCCAATGACATCCCGACATCAGTGACGTCGGTGACGTCATCCCGCCCCGTCGCCATGGCGACGGGGGAAGCCCTCCAGGAAATCCCGTTCTTTGAACGGGATTTCCTGATCGGAGATTGCCGAAGGCGATCGAAGAGGGCGGGGGGATGCCGCTAAGCAGCGGCTATCATGTAGCGAGCCCTGGGCTCGCTACATGATATAGGAAAAAAAAATTTAAACAAAACCTGCTGCGCTCCCTCCTGGCAGATTTTTTTATACCGCCAGGAGGGTTAAGGCCGCTTTTAAACTTAATCAGTTGCTCTTATAAGTGAAAGAAAACTGATTTTCAAAGTAATGTCCATGTCTTCCTATGGCTTAGTTCCCACTATACGCGTTTTAACTGAAAGCTTTTTCACAATGAACTTCTATGGAAAAACGCATACCAATGCATATTAACGCACACTAACATATATCAACGCATTAAGTGTAAAATGGCTCTATCTCAAAATGTTGGGAGGCTTCCTCACATGGGCTTCTGTCATTAGGGCCCCTTTTCAATTAACTTTTCTCCTGCATTTTCTCCCAGGATATGTTTCTACAGCTTATCAATAATATAACTTTTAAGCCCCCAGCAAGCAAGAAAATAAACAAAATAAGTGTGACTTTACTCTTTTACTTTTTAGTACTGTTTCAATAGCTATATGCTGAAAAGTTGTTCTATGGATAAGACAAAAATATGTGAATGGAAGAAAACTCAGGAGAAAAGTTATTTGAATAGTAGCCCACGTCTTTTCATAACATTTTAATTCTAAGGCTGCCAATATGTTTCACAGATGAGATAGAGTGGTGCTGGAATGCAGTGTATGCCTTTCAACAACTATGCCACTGTTTATTTCGATGTTTCTTGTGACAATGCATTGTACACCTTTGTTCAGTTTTCTCTTGTGGACTCAGCTATACCTGAGGGGCATTTAAATCTTTTCACAATAGCTTAGAATTATTTGAGCCCTCCAAAATTACAAATATTAGACACAGCTGACTAAACTTATCTCCTGTCTTTAACCTCCCTGGCGGTAAGCCCGAGCTGAGCTCGGGCTATGCCGCGCAGGGGGAGATCTCAGCCCCTGGTGGGGCGATTTTCATTTTGTAAATTGCGGTGCGCGCAGCCAGCACTTTGCTAGCCGCGCGCACAGCTTGATCGCCGCCGCTCTGCGGCGATCGACCGCACGCAGCGGCTGAAGAGGGCCCCCCGCCAGAGCCCTGCGCTGCCAGGATCAATGAGTTCCGGGCAGCGCTATGGGCTGGATCGTGTGTCCCTGACGTCAGGACGTCGGCTGACGTCCATGACGTCATCCCGATCGTCGCCATGGCGACAGGAGAAGCCAAACAGGGGAACGCGTTATATACGCGTTCCCCTGTTTGCTATAGATGCCGGCGACGATCGGACTAGAGGGCCACATGCGCCCTCTAGTGGTGTTTCATGTAGCTACCACTCTGGTAGCTTTACATGAAACATTAAAAAAAAATAAAAAAAAATTGGAATTCTGCAATTTTTGCAGAAAAAATTAACCGCCAAGGAGAATAATAAGGATTCTGAGCTGTTTCTCCTCTAATCACCTTAATAATAAATATTTTAGTGCTCACTAAGTAATTTACCTCATAACATCCCTAAGTTAAGGATTGATTCCTAAGATTAAGGATTCAATTTGGATTAGATCCTTAACTCAAGGATACAATTTTGTGAAGAGAAGAATGAAAGTGATAACACTCAAGTGTGGTAAGATTTATCACCTGGCCTCAGCTGTCCTTAAGCAGAGTGGCATTAGAGACTACAGTGTACAATGGTGGATTTTGAGTTCAATCTGCTTAATTTTCTGGCATTTTATGCAGAAGGAGATAGTTTTTATATTTTACATATAATATTTACAGAAAAATATACAAAGGCACACTGAGAGGGAGAGACATCAGGTGTACACACGCACACGCGCACGCGCGCGCACACACACACACACACACACACACACACACACACACACACACACACACACAACTTCCCTGGCTAGCATACACACAAACATTCTGCAGGATGACTGTGTTCTTCCCAATGAAGGAGGTGGCAGGAGGGGTGGGACCCATGTGTACACCCCTCCTACTTACCACCTGTTAAAAATAACTAAACAAGTGATAACTTAAGGACTGGAGGACTTTATTAAGGACAGATTATTTGGTGAAGTGTCATTAACAATGTGGATTTATGTTTTTTGATGTGTTTTCACTTGCCTTATTATTACTATCATGATGTTATTTAATTATGGCCATTAGCTTGTTTATCAGGGAATTTTTGTTAGTCAACCAGTTCTCCTTCCCACCACATTTTAAAGTGGTCTAACACCCAGCATTTCAACTTTACTTTAAAAGATTGCTTACAGCTTAGAAACGATTATGCCAGATTTTTTTTTTTTAGCAGAAATTCACTGAATGGATTAAACATGACATTTTAGTGCTGCATTTAGCTAGAAATCCTCCTCTGTGCTTAGGTTTAGTTACAAATGTATCTATTTACAAAGTAATAAACAAACACCTCTCTGAGAGAACAAAGAGGGCTTCCCCGGCAGGCTTTTCAGAGGTCTCATTGCATTCCAAACAAAGATACATTTGTAACTAAAGATAAGAACGGATGCGGATTCCTAATTAAATCCAACACTAAAATGTCATGTTTAACCCATTCAGTGAATTTCTGCTTAAAAAAAAATCTGGCATAATAATTTCTAAGCTGTAAGCAATCTTTTAAAGCAAAGTTGTAATGCTGGGTGTTAAACCGCTTTAAGTCATATTTATGCAGTTTTTTTTTTTTTAAATAGTTCACAAAAATGGTATCAATGAAAATCTAACACTAAATGAAGGAGCAAGTTCATCTGCTGATATGTAGTTTAAATGGGAATATAAAGGCTAACATTATGACATCACATGGTTGGTGCATAGTATTGTGAGATGGCTGCGACGGACTCTGAGATCTGAGGTCCTTCCTGTTAATATTTTAGCGGTTGGCAGACAATGCAATTTTGCAAAACCCTATCATAGTGGAGTATATTTTCCTGCAGTTGAGTGAATGATGTCAACAGACAAGGAGAAAAAATGCCAATTGGATCATTGGTCACGGGAACATCTGCAGCCCAGCAGATTCATATACTGTTCCCTCATGAAAACACTCAGAAGAACAGTATTAAGATATACAAATACTGCAGTATCTCCTTGCAGGTCACTGCTGGGCTTTGGGAGTGAAATAAAAAGAAACACAGGGCCACTGGGAGCCCAGTATGGTGTAGTACTTTGTTGGACAGGGAAAATAGGTATGCTGTAAAAAGTAAACTCACAAATCTGCGTTGCTATGATAAGCAACCAATTAAGAAAGCATGTAGGGAAAAAACATCCCCACTTGGCCTTGGTGTAGGGTGTGGCATCTGCTCCAAAAATATCACTTTAAAGGTAAAATGAAAAAACTCATCCCCCAACAGGGGTGTTGATACAGCAAAAAAAAAAACCGACAACTGGTGGAAGCATCTGGAAAAGCATGTTGGAGGAGTCCAAAAAAGCATAAAACAAATAAAAACAGTTTAAAAGGAAGGTTGCCTTTATCTTCATACGAATCAATATATATTTTTTTTAAACTTTGACTATTGCACAAAAAGGTATGTATAATATTTGAATTTTTTTTCTATCTTTTCAGGTGTTGTTTCATATGCTGGTAAGATGGTGTTTATTGTCACCATTCATTTTCTTTTCTTTTATGTGCTGGGAAGATGGTTTTAAATGCCACAGCTCTCTTTAGCTTAGAACTAATGGTGCATGTAGTCAGCCCAGTCACATTTGAACTCAGGATTTACGATGTCTGTTTTATGTTATTTTATGTTGTAGGAAAACTGTTGATCTTATCATAGGATGCCTGGGAAAGCCTCCTGAAGTAACAGTTAAGGCAACTAATTACATGTATTTGTTTGCTAAAGAATGTTCCTCCTCTGTATGTCAGTATATATAAGGTGTGTTCTTCAGATTTTGTCAGGAACCAACTCCGACCAAGGCTTATTTTAACTACTTACCCACTGCTCCGCGCCAATTGGTGTGAGCAGTGCGGCAGCCCCAGGACCGCTCCACGCCGTAGTGATCAGCTGTCATAGGCTGAAGCTGATCACGCTGATTGGCTGGTGGGGGTAGGGGGGGATATAAAATAAATAAAAAAATAGTACACTTTATTCAAAATTTAATCAAATAAATATTTACAAAAAAAAAACACCTGGGGGCGATCAGACCCCACCAACAGAGAGCTGTGTTGGTGGGGAGAAAAGGGGGGGAAATCACTCATGTGCTGAGTTGTTCGGCCCCTGCAGCTTGGCCTTAAAGGAGTCATCAGGGGTTTCAAATGAAAATAAGTGTTACTTACCCGGGGCTTCTTCCAGCCCCAAGTTCCCAGTTGCATCTCCGTGGTGAGCCATTCACCGCTTCTCCCTCCTGGTCCCCGGTGATGATTTCAGGGTGACCTGGAAATCGGCCTGTATTGCGCCTGCGCGAGCGGCTCTGTCAATCACCGCCACGTGGATCGGAGAGTACTGCGCAGGCACAGTAGTTCTGCTCCTGCACAGTGCACTCTGGTCCACGTGGCGGTGATTGACAGTGCCGCTCGTGCTAGCGCAGTACAGGCTGACCCCCAGGTCGGCCTGACATCATCGCCGAGGATCGGGAGGGAGAGGCGGCGAACGGCTCACCGCGGAGCTGCAGCGAGGGACAGGCTGGGAGCTTGGGGCTGGAAGAAGCCCCGGGTAAGTAACACTTATTTTTATTTGAAACCCCTGATGACTCCTTTAAAGCTGCAATGGCCATTTTAATAATAAATGTCCTGATCACTAGGGGGGTTAGCACCGCGGTCCTCAAGTGTTTATTTATCTCAAAGTTAGCCAATAAATGGTATCATCCTGATTCAAAACTCCTTGCTTTTACTGATGGCTAACACTCTACTGCTTCTACTATATTTGAATAAAAAGGCTGTTGATTTTTTGTGACGGTAAGTCAATACTTACCTTCCTTTTAAACTGTTTTTAATTGTTTTATGCTCTTTTGGACTCCTCCAACAGTTGTTGTTTTTTAGTGCTACTTAGTGCTCCCACCTTGCAGCGCTGGGTCCCCAGTTCATATCCCAGCCAGGGCACTATCTGCACAGAGTTTGTAAGTGCTCCCTGTGGGAAATATAACAAGTTCCCTATACTCATTTTATACATTTTAAGAAAATGGACAACGTGCTCCCCTGCAATTTACTTCTCTTTGAAACCAAGTGTTAGCTTCCCCATTCATTTAAATGCATTTCAGTTTCATGAAACACAAAGGAAACACTTTTGCACTTTTACATACATGATGGTGAAGCAAAAAAAATGATTATTTTAATTATCTATACAAGAAAACTTCTTACAAACATGAGCATATCTGAGTTCAATTTAGCCTTTAGAGATCTTTAAATGCTCTACTCTGCTGAATCTATACAGATATATTTCTTCCCAATCCATTTTATCCAGCCATATTTCAGTGTTCGGGATTTGTGTTTTGTTTTAATACAAATGCTTGCAAAACTCAGACTAGATTTATTCAGAGGAAAAATAGATGGCATAATTGACCTGTTCAAGATAATATTAGTAGGAGTTTCCAGAGTAAAGCTCCTAAATATAAAGCTCCCTAAATGACTCATTTTGACAGCATTTTCCCACTGTTCTTCCACAGGCAAATGGTAATTTAACTGAGACTGGGTTCATTAATCTGAAATGGTCAATAAAAAAATGGAGGAGGACTGTATACTTTATATAACATGTTCCTAGTCCAGGAGATAATTCAGTCATTTTACGAGCAGAATTTGTGTATCTCATTTAGAAAATTCACACTTTGTAGAATGCACAGTTTGCAGCTCGGTAGGATATTATGTAATATTTTGTATTTCTTTAGGATAAGCTCCAGGCATAACATTATTTTAAATTTTGAATGAGGGTGTTATCTGTTAATGATGAACTTCTCTACCACCATGCATCTTAGTATACAGTTTCCTGTAGGAGTAATCATATGGGCAGCACGGTGGCGTAGTGGTTAGCTCTCTCGCCTTGCAGCGCTGGGTCCCTGGTTCAAATCCCAGCCAGGGCACTATCTGCAACGAGTTTGTATGTTCTCTCCGTGTCTGCGTGGGTTTCCTCCGGGCACTCCAGTTTCCTCCCACATTCCCCAAAAAAAACATACGGATAAGTTAATTGGCTCCCCCTAAAAAAATTGGCCCTAGACTACAGTACTTACACTTCATAATATAGACATATGGCAATGGTAGGGATTAGATTGTGAGCTCCTTTGAGGGACAGTTAGTGACAAGGCAGTATATATATATATATATATATATATATATATATATATATACACTGTACAGCGCTGCGTAATATGTCAGCGCTATATAAATACTAAATAATAATAATATGGCTGCAGCCCCCTCCTTTCTACTGCAGTGTATATTATTCCTCTACCCCTATTCCACAGGACAACATGGAAAACATGGAAAGAAAGGCCACCTCCCGCCCTTTACAGCGTTATCCCAGTGTCCAGAGTCCAGTGATAAGAAAGAGGAGGTGGCAATGCAATCTTAAAGAGTACTTCCAGCATAAAATTCAGAGCCTGACATGTCAGACTCTGTCTTAATGATGCAGGATTGGAGGAGGTGGGGTCTCATGGTTAATTACTTCTTTGCACAGCTTTAACCTCCCTGACGCTCCATTTCCTCAGGATTTCTGTGCAAAAAGTGACCCAATTAATTTTCATAACTTTTTTTTCTTGTAACTTGCCAAAATGTGTTAAGCAAGGGTCTAGTATACAGTACAGGAGAGTATTAACGTGCATATATCAATACTGTTCACAGCATGTTTTATATTGACGTGTATAACCCTCAATACCGCTAGGGAGGTTAATTCATTAAAAAATGATTTCTCTCCCCTCCTCCTGAATAGGGGTCATGGTGTTTTTTTCCCTTAAAAGTTTGTTGAAGTCTTAGCCACTCCTACCTGCGAAGCCTTAACCCGCCCCCAGCTCAGCAGCCACAGCCTAATTGGTGGCTTTTGAGCTGGGCTGGGCCACAGCAATGCAGGCAGGGGTGGTTACAGACTTTCAAAAAACTTAATAAAAATGGCCACAACTGCATTGCCGAGGAGGGGGGCAGAGCGTCTTCTATGTAATGAATTACAGGCAAACAGATAAGTAATTAACCCTCAGACTCCCCCGATCCTGCAGCATTAAGACAGAGCCTGATATGACAGCCAGACTTTGTCTTTTATACTGGAAGTCATCTTTAAGTGATAAAGTACGTGACTGAATACCATTGGGTAAAGCCAGGGACAAGCTGAGGATCAGGGAGGTAGATGAGGAAGTTTCCAGCTGCAACCATCAAGCCAAGTACCAATAAGAACAGGACCTCTTTGCCCTTTTGTGTTCTTTAATTCCTTGGACTCTGATCATACTGTAGTCACCTGCTACATCTATGATATGTGCATGAAAAGAGGCTATAACATTAATAATCTGGGAACATATGCCTATTTCCCTACATGAAAAACCACCACCACAATTCCGTGAATGTTATTTTAGGACCCATTTACACTTGTAAGCACAAAAACGCTAGTGCTTAGTGCTAGCGTTTTGCCCTGGTGATTTTACCAGGATAATCACTGTACAAATTCGTGTTTTTTTGCAATTGCCAGAGGCGCTTTAATAGCATACTAATCGCGATCACTCTTCAATCGCTTTTGTGATTGCCGCTAATCCGGAAACATACACGATCGGCGGCAGTCACGGCGTGAGAACACTGCCATATAGTTACAATTGCCGAGCAGTAAACGGCCGATAATCGCCCTAGTGTGAATGGGCCCTGAAGCCTCACTATAAGATTATTTCCCAAAACTCATGAATTATCTCTTCTTACTCTTCATCTTATCTATAAAATAGATATTCAGCAATTTTCAGACAAAAAAAATCATGCAAAATAAGTCTCCAGCTTAACTTCAATGCTACTTTTCCATCTAATATTTTTGCTTGTTGGGTAATTAAAAGGTTTTATAAAGATAAGGTGAAAAACACATAAGGAGAGAGAACTCATAAGAGAAGCAACCCATGCAGAAAACCGTTATTAGCTGACAATTTAAAGTGGTCTGAAACTCTGACATAGAATTCAATAAAAATGTGTTGTCTTACTTTTTATTACTCATGTATTGTATAAGGGAGAGACAGACTGGCACCAGATGTGGGTGGGTGGGCACTGGTTTCACTGAATTGCGTCCTCCATAATCAACGTGCTCTCCAGAGCATACACTTGAGCAATTGACAATGAAGAGAAAATGGAGGCACAGTTGAAAAAATAGAAATACCTTTTAATCCACGGTGTGCTGACACGCGGGGTACAGTGGGGGTGAGGGGATGCCTGACAGCTGTTTCGCTAAAAAAGCTTCCTCAGAGGCAAAGATTGGGAACAACATAACCCGAGTGGTATCCGACCATAAATAGTTTCAGCTTACCGCCATACAAGCAGTGACAACGCCCCCATTCAGCCGCTTCGGCGTCCCGGCATATAGGCTCCGCCCACCGGAAGTTGCGTACACGCTGCTCTAACCAATTGGTGAGCGGCAAGTCTCCCCGCCCCGTGCGTGACGTCAGATCCTGAATACGGCGTCACAGCCTGCCTGTTCGCCAGCAGCTATGCGGGGCTAAATGTTGCCATAGCGATCATAAACAAAAGGTCATTGATACACAAGGGGACACAAACGTCAATAGACAATGAATGATGCACATTAATAGAGTATCAAATTATGAAACTAAGGAGTAAATAGCTACGCTATAATCATATAAGGAAGGCAAGAACAAGAATGTTAATATTTTGACAGAAAACAGTGGAGTTCATTCCGTTCGTTCAACCCTAAGGGGCCGCAAGCTCCAGTTTCAGAGATCAGCTTAGCTTCACATTGAAGCAATAGCTGTTCCTGATTGCCCCCCCCCCCCCCCCCCCTGTGGGGTACAGGGACCTGTCTCAAGCCCAGAAACTGCAAAGAGTCAGTGTCTCCATTGTGGCTCTCGCGCATATGCTTGATAAATCTTCCTGCACCCACACCGGTCACAACGGAATGGACATGCTCCTGAAAGCGAGAGCAAATCATACGGGTGGTTTGCCCTATGTAGAAGCGATTGCATGAGCAGACTATCGCATAGACAGTATTCCTAGATTGGCAGTGCAAAAATTGGTTAAATCTGATCAGCTTGGCTCCCAAACGGGCGCTCTTACCAGTTATGAATTGTGCACAATGGTTGCAATTACCGCATCTAAAATTACCAACTGGAATGTGTCTCTGCAACCAATTCTGCTCAGGCATCAGTCTAAACTCACTATTAGTGACAATGTCACCAATTGTCCTTGCTCGTCTAAAGGATATAAGTGGTTTATGACTAACGACATTAAGTGACCCCATGCTAGTTTGAAACTCACACCAATGTTTCTGAATAATAGCCTTAATTCTCTCTGACATTGGTGAGTAGTCAAACACACATGTAAACGGTTGTGCACCCTGCCTCTGATTTCTTTTAACCGATTTTCGGTTCGACATTAAGGATGACCTTTCAAGGGCATCTGCCCTACGGAACGCCTGATTCAAATGGTTCATATCATATCCCCTAACGGACAGTCTAATGGCCAGCTCTCTACTTTGAAGGATGAAATCCTCCCTTTTAAAGTTGTTTCTTTTGAGTCGGACAAACTGTCCATATGGGATAGATTGGATCGTGTGTGGAGGATGAAAGCTCGACCGGAGGAGCACGGAATTAGTGGCAGTGTCCTTGCGGTGGCCCCTACTGCGAATGCAACCCTCCTCAACATACAGCTCCAGGTCAAGGAAACAAAGAGTGGGATTGGCCACTACCCCAGTGAATTGCATGTTGAGGTCGTTGTGGTTGATGTACACCAAAAAATCGCCAAACTCACTTACCGTGCCCCTCCATGTCAAAGCCACGTCATCCACATAGAGATACCAATGACCAATTTTCTCCCTAAAGGGGTTAGTAACATTCAAGATATATTTTTTCTCCCAGATCCATAGGAAAAGGTTAGAAAAAGTGGGTGCTACCGGCGTTCCCATAGCTACTCCGGATCGTTGATGGTACCACCTGTCATCAAATAGAAACACATTATGAGACAAAACAAAGTCTAGACACTGCATCAGATAGCCCACCCAAAGCCTGTCTTCGCCACATTCTATCAGGAGATCAGCTATCGCCTGAATCCCCTGGGATTGGGGGATGCGTGTGTACAAATTGACTACGTCAATGGATGCCAAAATCTCATTCTCCCCAAGTTCCACACCCCCAATCTTCCCCAAGGCGTCCAACGTGTCAGCCAGGTGGGTGTGAACCACCCTGAGAAAGGGTCTGAGATGGAAGTCCAAGAATTTGGACAAAGGTTCAGTAAGGGAACCCCTGGCTGACACAATTGGTCGCCCCGGGGGGGAGACCGGGTCCTTGTGGACCTTGGGGAGAAAGTACCAGACCGGTTTCCTGGGGTATTCGGGTAAGAGTCCCTCCCCCATGTGTTTGGTAATGAACCCCTTTTCCACTCCCTGTCTCAATAAACTTTGTAGCAAGGTTTTATGTTGTGGCACTGGATTTGATCTTAATCTTTCATAAAACTTATCGGGTCCTTCTAACTGTCTGTTATCATATCTGCTTTTGTGCACAAGTAATATTGTCTGTCTACAAATTACAATTTTCCAAAGTGTAGTGTATCTTGCCCTAAAAGCTGCCATTGCATTTTATTCCAGCTGCTTTGTATTATACTGTATATTAAAATCTTCTAGTAAGCTGTTCTGAACTGTGTGAATGTTTGGCACACAGAGAGCTTCCCAGAGAGTGTTTCCAGTTGTTTACGCACAAATGTAACAACATTTGAATGTAAACAAAGATACTGTTATCTCCAGTATGGATGCGGGATCTCAAGCTGAATAGCCTTTCCATGGCAGGACAAGGCGCTGTGTTTAACAATTTCAATGATGTTCTGCTACAATTTTTTTCTGGGATAGTAGCTTTAAACCGGTAAGGAATCTCTTAGAGCAAAGTAGAAATGCTGACTTACAGACTACTTTAAAAGAGATTCCAGTCCAGATTGCTGGATCACACAGGTACTCCTCTGCAGGATCACACAGGTACTTCATCGCTGGATCACACAAGTAGGCCTCCATTAGATCACACAGGTACTCTTCTGCAGGATCACACAGGTACTCCATCGCTGGATCACTCAGGTACGCCTCCGTTAGATTACACAGGTACTCCTCCAGTGGATCACACAGGTACTCCTCTGCTGGATCACACAGGCACTCCTCCCATCATTAGTAAATCAGAGTGACTGTGTCTACAAAGATAATATGGCAAAACATTTTATAGAGAATTGAGCCTGGTAGTTCTCCATCTCATATTATTAGCTTTTTTTGTCACACCTTGAGTAATGACTTTCATTTCTATGCCCCCTCTCGCCTGAATTCCCAAAATGTCTAAGCTACAGTAGCTTGCAGTAAGTGTTACATTATTCTACAATGCCCTACAATGCATTATCTTACAAGATCACAGGTTACCGTACTTCTGTCCGACAAATGACAATAGTTAACATAGACTTACATCATTTTCATTCAGGAAGTTCACCAGGAAGTAGCAGCTTTCCCTTATTTAATTTATTGTACAGCTTTCATGGCCATCCTGGCAATTTTAGCGTCAACAGTCTGGAGGTGTTAGCCCTGTTGCCTAGCAATAATTTCATTTAATTGAGTAGCTCACATACCTTAGGCAGTTTTTACATTATTGCTCACCTTTTTTTTCATCTGGGTAACTGCAAGAGCAAAACTCCTCAATTTCAAATGGCTTCAAGGCAAAGAAAGTTGATGGATGGTAAAGCATTACTGAAGAGAGACCAATTATGATAGCCTACGAGTTAAAGGAGAACTGTAGTGAGAGGTATAAGGAGGCTGCCATAATGATTTCCTTTTAAGCAATACCAGTTGCCTGGCTAACCTGCTGATCCTCTGCCTCCAATACTTTTAGCCATAGACCCTGAACTAGCATGCAACAGATCAGGTGTTTCAGACATTTTTGTCAGATCTGACAAGATTATCTGTATGCTTGTTTCTGGTGTGATTCACACTACTGCAGGAAAATAGCTCAGCAGGTCTGCCAGGCAACTGGTATTGCTTAAAAGGAAATCAATATGGCAGCCTCCATATACCTCTCTCTTCAGTTCTCCTTTAAGTAGAAGTCATGCTTGATTGGTTTAACTTGTCAGGTTCAATTTCAGTTTTAAGTATGTAGAGCCGGTGGTTTTTAGGAAGAGTCTATCCCCAGTGCCTTTGTTACTAGCTTACATTTTAGCTCTGTCGGTCAACTTAATGACCAAAATTAAATTTGAAGATCAAATGTCTAATACTGAAGTTCTTTTTTTATGAATGAAAATATGCAAATCCTTTTTGGAACGATTAATGTAATTCTAGAATAATTGCAGTATGGCAGGAGATTGATTTTGTAGAATTTTTCCAAGATCTTATAATTTTTTTTTTAAATAATCTTAAATGCCCACTTTACCATTGTGGCCTAATCAGCCATACTGACTGTTATGAGGCCTGACAGCCAGGGTATTTTTAGTGCCTATTGCCCTCTCCTTGTTTTTATTAACCCACTTTTGCTGGCTGTACTTTCCTGGTTCCATAAACCTTATCATCCATTTTTTCCCACTCCTTCTACTGCCACCCGGTAGAGCCAACAAACACTGACCATTTTAAACACACATTGGGGCAGGTGGAAATTGTACATTGCCATATCATGACCATACTCTGCCATAGTTGTCAGTCCTGCTGCTCTCCTTTAAGGTGTATACACACCTTCGACTCATGTCGCAGTGCGGCAGTCGTCGGCCGCTGTACACACCTGACTAATGGCTGAGGCGGTAGTTATCAGCACCCTCGGCTGATTCTAGTCAGGCATGTGTACGAGGTTTTAGCCAGTCAGAGGCTGATTGATAAAGTGGCTTTAATCACATTACTGAAGAGAAGATTCAGGAAAACAAACATCCAACACTGTGTTCTATAGTGAATAGGGACGCAATGCTTCCTGGAAAAAGGTTTGTAGTTTGTAAGGACGTGAAAAAATTCTATTGGTTTCAAGCGGTTAGTAATAGGTTATTACCGGAGTCAATCCTTAACCTTCTTAGCGGTAATCCCGAGTCAGGCTCGGGACAGAAATCCGCAGCTCAGAGCGGTTATCCCATGCCTGAGTGAGTTATATGCAGGAGCTCTCCGTGGTATGTTTTTTTTTCTTGTTTTCAGGGTCTAAAAATTGTATGGCTTTTAGACTCTAAATCTGGAAATAATCATAACACCAGGGAGGTTAAAGATAACCTACGTTGAAATATGTAATACATAAACTCACCCACTCGCCTGTAAATCATCATTATTGTAAAACTCTGCCCCCACAGGAAAAAAACATCTATTCAGCCACGGCTGGTGAGCTGGGTGCAGGACGCAGCAATGCAGGTGAGGGTGGCCACAGAGCTTCGGAAACACTTTGGGCAGAAATCGCTAAAGTTTTTTTTTTTCAATAGGGGAGGGGGCACGAGTTTCACAATAGTAATGAATTGTCGGAAAGTTATTTCCTCTGGCATCCGATGGTTTTAGAATAACTTAAAAAGAGGTTCCAGGCTAGGTTTACAGTGGAACGTTATGGTTGCGCGTTATAAAGTCTTATAACACTGCTTACCACACTGCAATGATAAGTTTGTCACGGACGGTTGCGGGGCCGCAGGCGCGTCCTGTAACCGCCCGTGAAGAAAAGCGATCGCACTCGATTCTCTGCATCGATTGCGCTTCAAATCGATACAATCTGGGTTGAGTGTGTAGGGGCAGCTGAAGTCTTTTTTTCAGCAGAGAGATAGCACCAGCCCAACTGCTGGATGGCTCTTTTGATATGCTAATGAGCCTGGGCCCAGAGAGTCCCTGGCTTCAAGCTGTGCTGATGGCCCATCCATCAGGTATAGTTGATAAGCACGATGGCAGAAGCAATCTAGTTGGGAGAAAAGCCAGACCCTCTGGCTCCCTCCCAGCAGGGGAGCTGACACCTAGCTAGCTGCCCCAAACTTCAAAGAGCCTTTGCCTGGGAATGACCTGCTATCAATCCCAGGGGTATCTCATATTCCATAAACTGCTATATGTATCATATTTTCTGTGTTGCCAGGCTGGCAGACCCTCCAAACTAACAGAGCATGCTTGGCACTATCTGGCGCTGGTTCTGAAAAAATTTCAGACCATTCTGAGGGAAAGACTGCCAGTTAGGCAGTTCGAAAGTGCCCTGCTGATACCACAAGGGTCCCACCCCTCATGTTTGGTATCAGGCTGCTGGGTACATCGAGGCAGACCTGAAAATATTACTAAATCTGCCCTGACCTGTACGGTTCTGTGAGATAGAGCCCATATATGGTTAAGGTATGATTTCTGGTTCCCAGGACAAGGGGAGGACTCATCTCATGTTCTAAGGGGGTGTGTGGGCCCGCCCTCACTCCCTCCTACTGAATCAGGGGCATAAGAATGGCAGAGGACCCAAACTCAGAGTCCTTCACCCTGAAAACATCTTGAACTCATCGGTGCCAGCTTGAGGATATGCTGGCATCCACCTGGTCTGAACTCTGAACTTTGATTGAAACCCAGAACTCTGATTTTTCCCACAAAAAGGACATCTTTCCAGGAACTAAGTATTTTTCTCCCTTCTTTTATTTTTTATACTGGCTATTACTGTTTTAATAATTGTTGATTTTAATTATTGTCTGTATATATTAATTATTTATATTGCTGTGAATAAAAGACTTCCTCCAAGTCATTCACTGTTCCGCTACCCTGCTAATCAGCACACACAGAACTGATCCCGGGTCTCTGAAGATACGCTACTGTTTGTTTGTTGTTGGCTAGACAGAATACCGTGTGTTTAACCGTTTTATTCGCAGGACTAGTCAGTCAGTAAATCGGGTCCACTGGCCCATACCAGTGGTGGTGGCAGATACCGTGGAATCGTGTGTACGTTGTAATTACCCGTGTCTCACAGGCTCCCTTCTGAGTTGTCTGCGGCTAATTCTTAACGGTTCCTGCGCATTGACTGCGACCAGAGTTTGCACGATCCGTGCGCTGGCACCGTTTAGAAGGCTAAGTGCGGTCAGCCACTAGGGCTCCTGTGACAAAGTTTATACAATGTTCACAGTGGAGCGTTAGCGTTACGGTGTAATGTGTTGAGTTATAGTAACGCACTGCATGCAGGTGTTATCTCTAAATGCACACGCTAACAGGTACAGGGAAGCATACATTTCATTTGTCTGTATGCTTCACTGTACCTTCTGTATGCAACATAACGTGGCAGTAATGTGCAATACAACATGAACACAACACAATGCCCCACTGTGAACCTAGTCTAAATGAAATGTATTGTATATTTCAACCTTGGTGCTCTTTGAACAACATTTTAACATCAATGTGTGCACATGCATCATATGAAGAGGCAGATGATGAAAGCAAAAATGCATTTTATTAAAAAAAAAACTAAAAAAAACAGATTTGGGGAACTGCTGAGATGTGATGTTAAAATCCTTATAAAAAATGTGAAAGTACAGCTTATTAAGGAAAACAATCGCCTGACACTTGGTATAAAAAGCGCTAACAAAATAACAGATAGAGATTCTGATAATGATTTTGTTCTGATAACAAATAATGATTTTGCAATGCAAATGAATATGACGGAGACTTATCTATCTATCCCATGACAAAATTTATAAAGTAACAAGGAGATCACCAGATAACACAACAAAGAACCAAACAGATCATTTCTCAATAGATAAACTGCTCAGTATTGATATCATCATTGTCCATAATTTATGTAAAGATATGGGAACCACTTATAACTAAATCACAGATTACTTTTACTTGATAGGAGACTAAAACCTAACTTTCATGATTGCAGGATAAAACTGATTAAATATTTATACTAGTGATCTAAAGTGCATCTATATAACTTGGAGAGCCTGGCGGATCGCTCAGAAACAGCCGTATCAGTCCGCCGACAGTGTGTACACATGCCGGACTGTCGTTGGAACGCCCACCCAGCGGGAGGTGACGACGGACTTGTCGTTGCCTCCAGTCCGCCGTGTGTACGGACCTTTAGGATAATTGTTATACAGACATCTCAGAAAAGGACCGGCTGATTGCCAGGTATTTGGCTCAAAGAACATGCCTGCCCTCACTTGAGGATACTGGCTACACCAATATATAAATTCAGAAGATGTAAGGCCACATTCACAGCCACACGTTATGTTCAGGTACAGCGAAGTATACTGTCAAAGAAAAGTATGCATCACTTCTACTCTTAACATGCGCGTTTACTGGTAATGCACTGCATGCAGAGCAATACCATACCACATGGTATTTCAGCATGACATTGATCAGGAATCGGCCTGTGGTGTATGGGCAGGCTACAGATCTCTCTTCAATCAGATTCCATCATAGAGAGATCTGTCTCTTGGTCGATCTGCCCATACATTGTCTGATGTATGGGCACCTTTAGAATTCCTCTGTGTACTACCATTATATTGGCCCAAGCCATGTGGTGGAGATATTATTTTATTTCAATTGATAAAAGTCTTAAAAAGTGCAACATTTTTAAGTGTCTATAATAGGAAGTTTCTTCATAGCAAGTTAAACAAATTCTTTAGGGCTCGTTCACACTAGAGGTGCTTTTTAATTTTTTTAAGCGCTGGTGATTTTTCAAAATCGCCCTGAAAGCGCCTACACCATGCTTTCCTATGCACTAGTTTGAATTGGGGTGTTCCGTTCGCTTTCGATCAGAAAAGCGCTGCATGGACCATTTTCGGGACAATTTTGCGATAATGGGAGGTATAGGAAAAGCACAAAGTGCTAGAAAAGCGTTTTTGACAGCGATTTTGTGTGCATTTTTTTTCCCTGTTTAGGTCCTTTTCCTTTTAAAAATAAGGCCTATGACACTTAGAAATCGCAAAGTGCCAAAAGAAAGCTTTACAAAAAAGCTTACCAAAAACACCCAATGCACAGAAATCGCCGGGAATTGAAAAAAAATGCGTCAAAAAACGAAATGTGAACAAGGCCTAAGTGTAACTTTTGAGGGGGGGGGGGGCAGAAATACACAAAGTTACCAGCTGTAAAGATGTTATCTCATAGCTGTCTGTCTTTCCTGAAGCCTTATTGTTGATAACCCAGCAATTCATAGGTAACTTTTTCTAAATGTATAATTGATATCTCTAAGGTTTATAATCTAGAGAGAGGGCAAAATCTCTTGCCATCAAAGATGGAATTATCATCTTTGGGATTACATTAATACCAGCTTTATTCATGAGTCAAGAAAAGTCTCTGAATCATTAGAATTATTGACTACCATATAGAACGGAGGGGTTCATTGAGATATGAAAAGCCTTTAGTATTCGGCTGTGTAACTCTCCGGACCTGGACTTTTGCAATAAGCCAGACCTTTAACTGCCTCATTATACTGTATTTTTCTTAATTGATAAGAGCATCAATGTTCTCCCAGAGTTGGGCATTAATTGGCAAAACAAGGGCACCCCGCAGAAAGTCCATATGTGCTTGTACGCAAGTACTGCTGTATTATCCGCATTGTACAATACATTATAGTATTTATCAAACTGCTTTTCCTATTTCTTGCATACTTTGTGAAAAAACTCCCATCTGTAGTTCTTATCTTTTCCATAAAAGTTTTTATTTTATATTTCTTGAGCAGCTCTACCAATATGTTTTCTCTGCATATTATATAGTCTTTTCAGTTGTGGACGCTTCTTACTGCATTTATTGTCAAGAATCTTATTTAATTTTGTTTTAGCTCTTTTTAGTTCATCTAATAATATTTCCTCAGAACAGTAAGGTTTATGTTTTTCTTTTTGACATTTGCACTCAGTCGAACTTGAGTCATGTTTGGATTTTATACCCTTTTTCTCTGGATTTTCTCCATGGAAAAATTTGTTTTTTTAACCACTTCAGCCTTCAGTCGTTTTCACTTTATGCATCCGAGCAATGTTCACCTCCCATTCATTAGCCTATAACTTTATCACTCTTTATCACAATGAACTGATATAGATCTTGTTTTTTCCGCCACCAATTAGGCTTTCTTTGGGTGGTACATTTTGCCAAGAGCCACTTTACTGTAAATGCATTTTAACAGGAAGAATAAGAAAAAAATTGAAAGAATTCATTATTTTTCAGTTTTCAGCCATTATAGTTTTAAAAGAATACATGCCTCCATAATTAAAACTCACGTATTGTATTTGCCCATATGTTCCGGTTATTACACCGTTAAAATTATGTCCCTATAACAATGTATGGCGACAATATTTTATTTGGAAATAAAGGTGCATTTTTTCCGTTTTGCATCTATCACTATTTACAAGTTTAAAATAAAAAAATATAGAAATATTTCATCTTTACATTGATATTTAAAAAGTTTAGACCCTTAGGTAAATATTTACATGTTTTTTTTTATATTAAACATTTTATTTGGGTATTTTTTGGGAGGGTGGGATGTAAACAGTACTTTTATAATGTAAATGTGTGTTGAGTTTTATTTTTTTTACTTTGAGTTGTAGTTTTACTTTTTGGCCACAAGATGGCGGCCATGAGTTTGTTTACATGACGTCACTCTAAGCGTAACATACGCTTAGAAGGACGCATGGGGGACCCAACAGCCAGAAAAAGCGGAGCTTCTGAGAGAAGCTGTCGCTTTTTCTACGGAGGAGAGGAATCAGTGATCGGGCACCATAGTGCATGCGCGCGATCGGATGCTGGAGCGCGCGGACGCGCACATGGCCTCCTGGGCGTAGCTAGTATGTCCAGGAGGCCAAAGTAGTTAAATTAACTGCCTCTACCTGTTTACATTTTCAAGTTTATGGTCCGCTAATCATGCAGATGATCTGATGAGGAGAGTGATTCATAAAAATTAATACTTTTTTGTAAGTGCGCAAAAAAAAACCATATCAATCATCTTGTGCACTTGTATACACCTGTGAAAAAAACTTGTTATGTAATACGTTAGCCTCTGTGCAAGAAATTTCTCAAACCTGATACAATGTATCAGGTCATTTGGATGGCAAGGCTTAGGATTGGTAAGCGTCTAACTTAAATTGGTAAGCGCCTGTGTAAATTATCATACCGGGTATCCGGTATGATGAGGTCAGGACCTCCAGTGACCAGAAAAAATAAAGACAGAGAAACAGACCAGGAGCACCAACAGTGTAGTATTTTTACAAAAGGGAAAATAAATCCACAATCATACTACTTACAAACATGGGTTGCTTTTAGGCAACCACTGAGCAGGGGTCTCAAACTCAATTTACCCGGGGGCCGCAGGAGGCAAAGTCAGGATGAGGCTGGGCCGCATAAGGGAGTTCACGTGTCCCCGCCGCAAAACGAGGGCTGCAGAGCCCCCAAATCGCCCCGGGGGGCAATCCGCCGGCATTTCCTGGAAGGGGCAGAGCTTTCAGCTTCAACTCTGCCCCTCCTGACGTCAATCGCCGGATCGCCGCCTCTGCCCGCCCCTCTCACTCTTCCTTCACAGAGAGGGGCGGGGGAGAGGCGGCGATCCATTCGGCGATTGACATCAGGAGGGGCAGAGCTACAGCTGGAAGCTCTGCCCCTCAGCACAGTCGTGGATGTTTGCGCGGGGGATTTGGGGGTCTGCAGCCCTTGTTTAGCGCTACCCTGGCCAAAGCTCTGCAGCTGCGTATGGACCCCCTGGAAACCCTGTCAGGAAATGTATTGCTCTTTCTTTTGATGCATGTAAAATTACACTACCGTTAGGTGCTAAAAGTGACATTTACCGCATTTAAAAGTATACTATTTTCCTTCGAAACTTTAAAATCGATTTTCTCAAAAACTATAAGGTCTTTTTGAAAAATTGTTTTTTCCTCTTATTCCTAATGATCTCCTTAACATATACTGCAAATTTAGGGTTTCTAGCATTTAAGGTGGATTTGCTATTAACCATTAAAGTCGGCGGGTTTTTAAATGTGTCTTTTTTTCCTTTGCAACTTTAAAATCGATTTTCTCAAAAACTATAAGGCCGATTTGAAATTTTTTTTTCCTCTTGTAGCCACTGGGGGCCCCTACAAGCTCTGGGGCCCTGGGGCCACAAAATATTGTATCTAGGGCCGCAAATGGCCCGCGGGCCGCGAGTTTGAGACCCCTGGTTTAGAGCATGTGGAGAAAACCATCTCCACTTGAATGGAAAGTCCTCTTTTGGACTTGGCTCGCACTCCAATCAAAAAGGTCCACTGGAACTACTGGAAATCCGTTGCAGGGAACCCCTAAGAGCGGGACAAGACTTTACAGGGTGGGAGGAGGCACCCCAGTGTGAGTGTAAACTACCAATTTGGAAGTTAATGAAGAAATGTTTTACCTCAATATGGATAATTCATTGGACTCCAAAAACAAAGAAGCATTTCACCCACTTCATAATGTGAATAACACAGTGTCTTTAATCTCTGTAGCATGGGTAAGGAGCACCTTACCACATTAACAAGCAGTCCTTGTGGGTGTTTTTGGGTGCATGGTATATATTTGAGGGAGTGTTTGGAATATTGGGGAACATTAGGTTATGCCCTTATCAAGGGTATTGGGTAAGTGCATGATAAAATATTGGCAATGCAAATTATCTTTTTCTTTTTTTTTTACTAGTGACCCAACTCATATGGAGGCACCACAACCCATACCTAGAAACTATTTCTGGCAACTGACCTCATTAAGTACTATTCTTAATATGGGCAAAACATCTCTTGAAAATGAGCACTTAGTAAGTGTTTTTCTTGAACTGAAATATACATCAGGACAGAGGCCATGACTGGCATCCTCCCAATGTATTTGCAGGAGCTGCTGTCACCAGAACGACTGCAGCCGAGTCTCCTAAAAAATATAAATACATAATATAAACACCTGGTTTATCAAATTCAGTGACAACTTGGAATATGATTTTATTTAAAAAATAAATAAACAACTCCAGCCAAAGTTTTTCTCATTCTTTCCAAGACTTGAGAATATTTTTCTGTACAAACCTGATCCAGCAGAGACATGGGTCAAAATGCTTCTAATCCACCTAACCTGTGACGGCATAGATTACTGTAACTTCAGCAAGGAGTGGAAAATAAAATCGCAAAACCATTCGTGGAAACGAAACAAGCTAAAAAGAAAAAAAACAAAATCCATGGAGGCACAGGACAGCTGGTAACATGCTCTCCAGACCACAATACTGGAAACAAGCACAAAACAAATTCAAGTCTCACATTGGCTTAAAGAGCTGCTGGATTCTTATTTAAACAAGAGAATATGCATACTATTAGCAGCGGTACACTTGGCTGTATACACACATCATTGCAGCCATGTGCATGAACAATCACAATCCTGTACACATCCATTGCCAAGTGTAATTGCATTCCCAGTTTCCCCTAATAGCGCTTTTTGCGTTCAGCAATGTCAGGCACTGACTTAGTTTCTCAGCATGTCTTTAAAGTCTAACTCCAGGCGCAGCTTTGAAAATACCATCTGGTAAATTAGTAAGTACAATTCACAAATGTGACATACTTTGTGTTGAAACAAGGCTTCTACGGCTAAAAATCTTGTTTTAAAAACTATTACTCCAGTGTATGATCTGGCCTTGTGTACTTAATTACTTGTCATCTGTTGTGTGTTGACTGTCTGTCACCCCCTGTCATGATTGCTGCTGCAGCAGGTATTGCTGGAAGTAGTAGTGCTGCAGCTCAGGTAGTTCTGATCTCTTTCCATGCAAGCTGCATAGCTTTGTCTGCCTTTCCCTGCTGTCAGCTTGTGACTGATTATCATTCACCTGTGTGGGAATCTGCATGTCTGCTCCCATTGGATGACCTCAGTATAAAGATCTGCTTCCTGCAGGACTCCTCGGGTTTTCATAGCTTCAGTTTAAGCCTGTCTTGCTGTCGCTTCAGCCCCCGATCGTGTTTCTTGTTCTAAAGATACTTTGCTGGTCTTTGCATCATATATTGGTTCATTGCCAATATATATGCATACTAGCACGTTTATTATTTTCCTTGTATTCGTGTTACGTTGATACATCAGTGTCGCTGATGTATACGTACACGAACTGTTTATATCCTGTGTGCAGTTAGTCAGCTTTCCAGCACGTTTTGGTAGGTTGCGCGTACCGTGATCACCCGTGCTGAGGTAGTTACCCTGCTCCTGGTTCTGTTTGTGGATTGCGTTCATCTCTGCGAAGAGATAACGAATCCTTCTGAATCCTGTTCTGTTACCGTTTGTGGATTGCGTTCATCTCTGCAAAGAGATAACGAATCCTTCTGAATCCTGTTCTGTTACCATTTGTGGATTGCGTTCATCTCTGCGAAGAGATAGCGAATCCTTCTGAGTCCTGTTCCCTGTATTGCTCCAGTCTAAGTCAGTGTTCCTGCTTATGTCATATATCGGTTCATTGCTGATATATACATATGTTAGTCAGACGTTACAAATAGTTTCATTGATAGCTGTAATTGTAATACGCTAGGAAAACATACTTATTTGTATATTTATCTGTGTTACGTTCATCTATCTTGATCCTGCTAATTCCTGACTATCCTGTCCTGTCTTTGTGAGGCACGCCATCGCCGCTACGCTTTGGCTGCCTCATTCCAGTCTGTCTTGTTGTGGACGCTTGCTGTCACTAAGTAGCGGCTAGCTAGCAAGCGTTCATTCTGTCTACCTGTCCTGATCTCCTCAGTTCTGGTTTATGCGCTCAGCGCTACTTTGCGCTGAGACGTTATAGCGAAAGCATTGTTTGTGGCTGTCGGATCTGCACCGGCCCTGTGCGCCACAATCTCCTTTTGGAGTCAGTCCTCCCCTCCACTATACTAGGGATAGCCTGTTTCCTTGTGCTAGTGTGTGTACCTCCTCCACGTCAGCTCATGCGTTGCATGCTGACTGTGAAGAATACACCACCAAGCCTTACACCCCCATTATCAATGCCTGTAACCTTATTTATTGTACAGCGATGCGTTAGATGTTGGCGCTATGTAAATCCAATCAATAATAATAATAAGGTCACATGTCCTGAGGCAGCTTCTAATGGGTTTAACCACTTAATGACAACTATAAGGAGGAGGGGACACCGAGAGTCCAATATAGTGTAGTACGTACTGGTATATGATGATAAGTTGTTGAGTAGAGAAGTAATACTCACAAACCAGGGTTACCTTCAAGGCAACCACTGTAAATGCAGGTGTGGAGATTAAACCTGTCCCCACTCAGGATTAAGAAGTTGCTCTTTGAGATGCTAGGTGTATTTCAGACCCTATGCTGTTATATACTTTTTTCCTTGCCTGATGAAGCAGGATTATGCCTGTGAAATGTGTTGCAACATTGTTTTCGGAGTATGTCAATACATTTGTGTTTCTTGAATCTGACAGTCTATGTGTCTGCTTCGGGGAGGTAAGTCTATCACTGCCTCCTGAGCATTTTTAAAATTTTTAGTGTAATTTATCCTTTTTGATACCTCTGTTTACTGTATACTTAATGACAATTGGATGTATATATAAGTAAAGTAAGTGTCAACACCGCTCTACCCACCAATCACTGGAGTGTGCTCGATCGATAGCTATGATTAAGAGCTGAGATAGCTCGAAACATGTCAGCGTTTTGATGCATGTACATGTGCATATTTTTATATTGGATATGTCCTAAATAAAGCCATTGTCTGGGATCCTGGTTTGGTGCGGACCTTTTGTTGCATATCGTGGATGTATATATACATACGTCCAGTGTAGTTGTGAAGAGTGCACCACCAGTTTGCTACTAAATGAGGCACATGTTGTATCAATTTAACCGTGACAAGTTGTAGAATACAATGTCTATTTTATTAAATAATTCTAGGCGGTGACAATGTAAAAAACAGCCTTCAAATGAGTATATGTACATCTAGCAGCCTCCAAAAATATAAAAAACTATAAAGTATACAAAAATATCAAAAATAGGTTAAAGTTTCGACAAGATCAAATGCTTGATAGTATGAACACTTACAAGCTTTCATACTATCAAGCATTTGACCTATTTTTGATATTTTTGTATATGTTATAGTTTTTTTTTTATATTTTTATGCATTTTAAATATTTTATTTTTTCCTACTGCAGTAGGTCAGTGGAGGTGATTGGTGCGTGTCTGGGTGAATGTAGATCTGTTCATATGCATTTGGAGGCTGCTAGATGTACATACACTCATTTGAAGGCTGTTTTTTACATTGTCACCACCTAGAATTATTTAATAAAATAGACATCAAACTGTTTACCTAGCGCTGACCTAGTACTCATTTTCTATCTCTATAACACTAGGGGTCTTGGGGTAACCCCACTCTAGGTATAGCAGCTGAACTATATATAGGCGCAGCACTGTGAATTGCAAGTTGTAGAATACATTTTGGTGTGTCTTGAAGCTTGGACCCACATCACATAAAAACTAGGTAGAGATAAACTTAATCCAACATAAAAAGTATTTTTCAAAATTATGATCAAACTTGAGAAACTCTTAGCAAAACTACAAGAGACATATGTGGTAACATTTTAACCGTGATAAGTAGTAGAAAAGAGTTTAGAGAGTTTTAGGGTTGAGGCCCATGTCTTGTGTGTTCTTTTTAGTCACAAACTGAACCAAAAGCAGTTCAATTTTCACATATTCTTTACCCCCCCCCCCCCAAAAAAAAAGAGTTGTAAAATGAAAACAAAGTGACAGAATATAAAAAAAAAACCATATACCTGTAGTGGTAGTAGACAACAAAGTCTGCTGTTCAGACTGGAAGATGAAGCATACAGTAGATACAGATAGAAAAATAGCAGGCTGCAGCTGTGAAGCCTGTGCTGCTGAACTTGGTGTTCTCCACAGCTTTTTATGATGGACTATGCCCAACCAGGAACATAATGGCTGCCACTTCCTGCGCCGCTGTCGGATCTAATCCAACATGGCACCCGGCCCCTCTGATCAAATTGTCAGAGATAGTCAGATACTTTGGCCCCCTCCAGCACCAAGCTATGCTATGTATTATTATTAGATATAAATAAATGAATATAAATATTATGTGGGTGTATTTCGGCTCTCCCTGCCTGGGCCACTGTCAGATCATCAAAGTGTCAGACTTATGCTTCATACACACTTGAGATAAAAGTCTTTGGAAAAGGCAAGATCACAGACCAATTTTACCCCCTTCCATGTAGTATGAGAGCCATACTCTACACAGTCTATTCTATGGAGCTGCCCTCCCCATCAGATAAAATCTTTGCAAGATGCTGCACACAAAGATGCCCGTACACACTCAAAAGATCATTATCTGCAAAAGATCTGTTCCTGCAAAATATCCATTCCTGCAAAATGCATTCATAGTCTATGAGATCTGCAGATCATCATACACACTTGGTTTAACAGACTTCATCTGCATATCTGGCAATCATCTGCAGATCTGAAAATCCATCCTGGTGGATCTGATCTGCAGATGATCTGCAGATGATTGTCTGTTAAACCAAGTGTGTATGATGATCTGCAGATCTCATAGACTATGAATGCATTTTGCAGGAATGGATATTTTGCAGGAACAGATCTTTTGCAGATAATGATCTTTTGAGTGTGTACGGGCATCTTTGTGTGCAGCATCTTGCAAAGATTTTATCTGATGGGGAGTGCAGCTCCATAGAATAGACTGTGTAGAGTATGGCTCTCATACTACATGAAGGGTGGTAAGATTGGTCTGTGATCTTGCCTTTTCCAAAGACTTCTATCTCAAGTGTGTATGAAGCATAAGTCTTGTTGATGGGGCTCAGCTGCACTCCTCCTACACTTACCTGCAATAAGGACACACAGTAAAAACAGCCTGTAAAAACTAACATGAGCAAATAGACATGTTTGGCCCATATGCAATTCACTTTTTCACCTGAGTTTTCTCCTATATGAAAATTTTAAACTTGTCAATAAAATGCATTTTGAGCCACCAGCAGGCAAGAAAATAGTCAAAATAATTTTAATATTACTTTCTCACCTACTTCTTGGTACCTTTTTAGTTGAAAAGTTCTGGAAAGATATTTTAAATCGAAGATGAATCATTATCTCCTAGGAGAAAACTCAGGTGAAAAAGTCAATTGCATATGGCCCGTTTATGTCTAGCCTGGACTTTTTTTTTTCTCTCCCCAAGTACTCAAACTGGAACCCCAGAGAGCTCAATAATAATGACCACTGGCCTAAAGAAGTATCAGGTTTTACAAAACCACATCGTTTGATAAAACTTTAACCACAATGCAGGGCTTGTCAAACCAACAACTTTATCTCAGCATCTCAGCATGTTACCGTGTTCCCAAAACTTGATAAATACATTTCAATAAAAAGTAATTATAGTTTCTGGCAACTTGCAATGCAAAAAATATTGGCAAAGATCTGCAACATTATTGCTGCCTCTGAAGCTTTCAGAGATAATTACTATGTTTTATGGTGTAATTATATTTAAGTAGAAATCTAGATCTCTTATTAAATGGAGCAGGAGATAAAGACAGCAGCCGTTGGCTCATTCTTGGTGATAAGTGGGAAAGATGTACAACTAAATTATTAGGTGCAGAATCTCCCCTCCTCCGTCATGCTTTTCCTGTCAGATAGAATTAGTACTAATTAGATTCATCTCATTACATTGATTATACCTGGAAAACTGAGCACACTAGTGATCTTCCTATATATTTTGTGTTCATCATTTACATTAAAATATCCATATTTGAATAGACGTGTCTGGTTAAATCCAGATCTTGAGTATAAATGTGATTACACAAATACTTTTATTTCTTCTCTTATCTCAGTATTAACATACCCCATGTTACATTAGAGAAAAAGAAATGAAAAGAAACTTAACCTCTTGAGGACCATAGGCTTCCCCCCTCCCTTCCCTGCTGCAGAGCACTACAGAGCTTCCTGTTGGTGGCATCTGATTGCTGCTATATATATATATATATATATATATATATATATTTTTTTTTTTTTTCATTCATTTTAAATTGTTAATTTATTTTGATTAAATTGATAATTTTTCTTTAAATTGTCCCTCCTACCATCCCTTGCTCTCCGCGACAGCCAATCATTAGAGATGGCCCAAACCTCCGATTTTCAGTTTATGAACCTTCGCGAAACGTTCGATTTGCGTGAACTTTCGCGAACCGCAATAGACTTCAAGGGGGAGGTGAACTTTGAAAACTAGAAAAAATTATGCTGGCCAGAAAAGTGATGCAAAAGATGTTTCAAGGGGTCTAACACCTGAATGGGGGCATGGTGGAGTGGGATAGACGCCAAAAGTCCCAGGGAAAAATCTGGATTTGACGCAAAGCAGCGTTTTAAGGGCAGAAATCACATTGAATGCTAAATTGCAGGCCTAAAGTGCTTTAAAACATCTTGCATGTGTATACAGGGAGTGTAATTAGAGTACTGCTTCACACTGACACACCAAACTCATTGTGTAAAGCCCTGCAAACAGCTGTTTGTGTAGTGACAGCTGTGCTGGACTGGTGCGCACCATGCGAGAGTGTAGGTGATGGCGGCTTTCCAGCCCATATGGTCGCCGGGCTGAGGTAGCTGAATGAGAGAACAGTGACTGTCCAGCTGATCAAATTTGGTCTGTCCACAATGAAGCAACGACCTTATTATCTTTGGTGTGCCACCCCCCCGAGACACTCATATAGCCGGTGGTCATTGCTTCATTGCAAGGTAATGATCACGAAGGGGAATGGGCACATGTACATGCCTTTTGTTTTGTTGTTGCAGCTGCACTGCAGCCAGAAAAATTAGGCAGGCATGTACATGCACCAGAAAAACTGTTATAGCGGCCGCTGCTAGCAGTGGCCTTAAAATTTCAGGAATCCGCTTGGAGTCCTGGACCCAGTTGGTAGTGGCGGAGAAGGCAGTCAAGCGGCCTGTGGGCAGAAGTGCTGAGTGAGGAGCGACTTAGTCTTGGGGCAGACAGCCAGTCACACAACATGCAGGCAGAGATGCTGTGTGTGGGGACTGACTTAGTCTTCGGGCGGGCAGTAGCCCTCTGGGATCCATGCCTCATTCATTTTGATAAAGGTGAGGTACTGAACACTTTTGTGACTTAGGCGACTTCTCTTCTCAGTGACAATGCCTTCAGCTGCGCTGAAGGTCCTTTCTGATAGGACGCTTGAGGCAGGGCAAGACAGAAGTTAGATGGCAAATTGGGACAGCTCTGGCCACAGGTCAAGCCTGCACACCCAGTAGTCCAAGGGTTCATCGCAGCTCACAGTGTCTACATCCACACTTAAGGCCAGGTAGTCGGTTACCAGACGTTGGTGGAGGGTGGATCCGGAAGTGCTAAGTCGAGACGTTGGACTAAAGAATGTTCGCATGTCCGACATCACCATGAGATCGCTGGAGCGTCCTGTCCTTGCCTGCGTGGACATGGTAGAAGGATTTCTGGCAGTGGTACCTTTATTGCGTTGTGCTGTGACATCACCCTTAAACGCATTGTAAAGCATAGTTGCCAGCTTGCTCTGTAAGTGCTGCATCCTTTCTGCCTTCAGGTGAGTTGGTAACATGTCTGCCACTTTGTGCCTATACCGAGGGTCTAGTAGCATAGCCACCCAGTACAGCTCATTCCCTTTGAGCTTTTTTTATACGGGGGTCCCTCAACAGGCTGGACAGCATGAAAGACGCCATCTGCACAAAGTTGGATCCAGACGTACTGTCCATCTCCTCTTGCTCTTCCTCAGTGACGTCAGGTAAGTCCTCCTCCTCCCCTCGCCATGAACAAAACCACGGGAACCTCAAGCAGCACAAGCCCCCTGTGATGCCTGCTGCGGTTGTTCTTCTACCGCCGCCACCACCTCCTCCTCCAAAGAAACACCTACCTCATCATCTGAGTCTGACTCCTCTTCCCCACACGACTCTTCCTCCTCCTCCCCCCTCTGTACTGCCATAGGTGTTGAGGAAACATCTGGTTCGTTCTGTTGAAAATTTCTCCCACAACTGTTTCTCCCGTAACTGTTCCTCTTCACGCTCCTCCACAGCTTAAACCACCTCTACACACGGCAATCACTATCACATATTAAGCGGCTCACCGGCAAGTTGTTTCTCCGCTGAATGTCCGCAAAGCCTGCCATGGCCGTGTAAGACCGCCTGAAATGCCCACACAGCTTCCTGGCCTGCTTCAGGACGTCCTCTAAGCCTGGGTACTTTGACACAAATCTTTGAATGACTAGATTCAGCACATGTGCCATGCAGGGTACTGGTGTCAGCTTTCCCAAATTCAACGCAGAAATGAGATTGCTGCCATTGTCACACACCATGTTGCCAATCTCCAGCTGGTGTGGGGTCAGCCACTGATCCACCTGTTTGTTAAGAGCAGCCAGCAGAGCTTGTCCAGTGTGACTCTCCGCTTTGAGGCAAGACATGTCTAAGATGGTGGGACACCGTCGTATCTGGCATGCAGCATAGGCCCTGGGGAGATGGGGCTGTGTAGCTGGAGAGGAGATCACAGCACCAGTAGAGTTGAACTGCCACTCAGCCAAGGAGGAGGAGGAGGATGTAGCAGAAGGAGAAGGAGAGGAGGTGGCAGCAGGCCTGCCTGCAAGCCGTGGAGGTGTCACAAGTTTGTCCGCTGCACAGCCACGTACTCCCTGCTTGCCATCGGTCACCAGGTTGACCCAATGGACTGTGTAAGTAATGTAGCAGCCCTGACCGTGCTTGGCAGACCAGGCATCCGTGGTCAGGTGGACCCTTGACCCAATGCTGTGTGCCAGAGATGACACCACTTGCTTCTACTTGCCAGTACAGTTTGGGTATTGCCTTTTTAGAGAAATAATTGTGGCCTAGTACCTTCCACTGAGGTGTCCCAATGGCCACAAATTTACAGAAGGCCTCAGAGTCCACCAGCTGGTATGGTAACAGCTGGCGAGCTAACAGTTCCGCCAAGCCAGCTGTCAAACACCGGGCAAGGGGGTGACTGGCAGAAATTGGCTCCTCTGCCCACACCTGGCTGCTGTGGGCAGAGGAGCAGGGACCACTCAAGGTCAGAGGTGGAGTGGAGGAGGGTGGCTGTGAAGGTGCAAAGGAGAAAGCGGCTGAAAGTGCTGCACCTGAAGGAGGAAGAGGAGAAGGAGGGTGGCTTTTTTTTGTGTGCTGCTTTTGCTCAGGTGCTCTTCCCATTGCTGTTTGTGCCTTTTCTCCATGTGCCTTCGTAAGGCACTTGTCCTTACGTAGGTGTTGGCCTTTCCACGGCTCAATTTTTGGAGGCAGAGAGAACAGATGGCATTGCTCCGATCTGAGGCAGAAACACTAAAAAATTTCCAAACCGCTGAGCCCTCCTAGGGTGATGGCACTATGGTGGCATCAGCAGCTGATGTTGAAGGGCATGTTGGCTGGCTGTCCATAGGTGGCGATACATGGCGCCGGACACTGCCACCAGTTGTTCCTGATGTCGAGCTCCCCCTGCTTCTTTCAGGAACACGTCTCCTCCTACTTCTCTCTGACTCTCCCTCTGAACTGTTCATTTCCTCTATTGGGAACATACGTGGGATCCGTATCATCGTCATCATCATAATCATCCTGCCCAGCTTTGTTTGCCTCAAAGACAGAAATGTACGTAAGCGCTCACAGGGAGTGGAAAATTGTTAAATTAATTTATAAGAGTCTTGTAAACACCAGTCCATACACGGTGGAGCGCTGCCTGACTATTAGTGAAAATAGCTTTTTTGGATACAAAACTAAAGTTGGATAAGCGCTCAAAAAAGTCTCTATTAAAAAGTTCAAATATAATCAATGATTCCTGGCATCAAACGACATCACAGGGACATATCCCCCCCCCCCCCAACATGGAGAGACTCACCGGACTTTGCGGCCTGAAAGGGCCCGACAGTGCCTTAGGGGTATAGGCCACCCCTCAGCCTCTCTGGCAACCTCCGGAATGCTGCAATCTCCACTTCCAGCTTGCTTGGCCAATTTTAAGCGGATGCCACCTCCATGCAAAAACAGAAGCCGCACATAGGGTAAAAGTGCTAAAGGGAATAGTCCCACTTTTATTAAAAAGCTTAAAAACAACAGGCACAGCCTGAACGGGAATACTCTGGCGGCTACGCAGGAGTGGGTGGCAGCAACAGCTAATTGCTAAGTGCTCTATCAGCCCAGCGTCTTCCCACCTCGTAGACCTGCGGACCTTGCTGTGTAACTCAAAACCGGCGCGTCAGACCAGTCACTGCGTCCAGTGACGTCAGACGTTGCGCCGCTCTGTAGCTCCGCCCTACGCGTTTCGTCGCTAGCCCCTGAGGAGTTGCCTAGCGACGTTGGGGGGGGGGGGGGGTATGTCCCTGTGATGTCGTTTGATGCCAGGAATCATTGATTATATTTGAACTTTTTAATAGAGACTTTTTTGAGCGCTTATCCAACTTTTGTTTTGTTTGCCTCAGACACCTCCAAAACTGCACCAACAGCAGGTACTTCATCATCCCCCCTCTGCACACGTTACGTCCATAGTGTCGCCTAACTCAGACATATGAGGTGGCGTAACTCGCTTAGCGCCTTCATCTGGTTGTAACAGTAATGGCTGTGTATCAGTGATTTCCCCACCAAATAACTACTACGAACTGTCAAATGTAGTGGATGTGGTACTTGGAGTAGTGCTGGTGGCTGCGGAAGATGAGTTGTTCTGTGTTAAATAGCCAACCACGTCCTGACAATCTTGAGAGTTGATGGCACGTGCCTTTTTCTGAGCACTGTACTTTGGTCCAGGGCCGCACAAAATCACATCAACACGACCTCACACAGACCTGCCGGGTGGCCTTCCTCTGGGTCTGCCTCTACCTCTGCCTCTACCTGTTTTGTCAGTTTTGTCCATATCGGGGGGGGGGGGGGGGGGGGGGGAGGATGAAGTGAAAGGTATGCACTGACTTGACTAATACAATGTGTAGTCACACAGGTGCAGTTAACAGGTATGCATAGAGTATATCACACTGTGTGCACTCACATAGGTATGTGGGTGCATTGAACACAACATGTAGGTATATGAAGTGATGAGGTGGGTGCACTGAACACAACAGGTAGGTTTATACAGTGATGAGGTGGGTGCACAGAACACAACAGGTAGGTATATGCAGTAATGGGTATTACAATGTGCACCTGTCACACACAGACAGGTAGCGGACAGGCACAGTGACACTGTGTGCGCTCAGCTTACTTAGGTAGGTGGGTGCACTGTGAACAGCAGGTAGGTAGGTATATGCAGTAATGAGAATTGCAATGTGCTCCTGTCACACACAGACAGGTAGCGAACACGCACAGTGACACTGCGTGCGCTCAACTCACGTAGGTAGGTGGGTGCACTGTGAACAACCGGTAGGTAGGTATATGCAGTAATGGGTATTACAATGTGCACCTGTCACACACAGACAGGTAGCGGACAGGCACAATGACACTGCGTGTGCTCAGCTCACGTAGGTAGGTGGGTGCAGTGATGAGGTGGGTGCACTGAACACAACAGGTAGGTATATGCAATGATGAGGGGGTGCACTGAACACAACAGGTAGGTATATGCAGTAATGGGTATTACAATGTGCACCTGTCACACACAGACAGGTAGCAGACAGGCACAGTGACACTGCGTGCGCTCAACTCACGTAGGTAGGTGGGTGCACTGTGAACAACAGGTAGGTAGGTAGGTAGGTATATGCAGTAATGGGTATTGCAGTGTGCTCCTGTCACACACAGACAGGTAGCGAACACGCACAGTGACACTGCGTGCGCTCAACTCACTTAGATAGGTGGGTGCACTGTGAACAACCGGTAGGTAGGTATATGCAGTAATGGGTATTACAATGTGCACCCGTCACACACAGACAGGTAGCGGACAGGCACAGTGACACTGCATGCGCTCAACTCACGTAGGTAGGTGGGTGCACTGTGAACAACAGGTAGGTAGGTATATGCAGTAATGGGTATTACAATGTGCACCTGTCACACACAGACAGGTAGCGGACAGGCACAGTGACACTGCGTGCACTCAGCTCACATAGGTGGGTGGGTGCACAGTGAACAACAGGTAGGTATATGCAGTGATGGGTAATGTGCACCTGTCGCACACACAGGTAGTCACTGAATTTGCTGGGCCTGGCAGTGGCACACACAGTATGAATTATCAAGGCTGTCTATGCAACACAAGTGTCAGTGGGACACACAGAAAAAAAAATAGATCAAAAGAACAAGATTAGCTCTCAAAAGAGGTGTTGAGGGGTGCTATTTTAGCAATAAGAATTAGCAAGGAGCAAGCTAAGAAGCCTACAAGAGCCTAGCTAATCTTTCCATATGAGAGAGTCTGCAGCAGCTGTCCCTTCTCTATTTACTGCAGGCACACGAGTGAGTAAAATGGCCGGCGATGCCTGCCTTTTATTAAAGGACTTACGAGGCCTGATTTTTAAAAAATAAACAAAAAAAGTTAGATACCTGTGTGTTTTTGTAAGGCACGGAGGACGCCGTCCGCGCCCTCCGTGCCGTTCCGCCGGGTCCCCGCTGCTGAATATCCCCCCGAACGACCCCCGACCGCACGGCCCGGGTCGGGCTCTCCAGCCTTCACCAAGATGGCCGCCGGAGCTGGCCGCGGCTGCGCAGTCCGCATAGCCGCGAGTGCGGCTGCGCAGCTCTAAGGCCAACCCCCAGATCCACGTAACAGTAGCGTGGATCGGAGAGTTGGCCTTAGAGCTGCGCAGCCGCACTCGCGGCTATGCGGACTGCGCAGCCGCGGCCAGCTCCGGCGGCCATCTTGGTGAAGGCTGGAGAGCCCGACCCGGGCCATGCGGTCGGGGGTCGTTCGGGGGGATATTCAGCAGCGGGGACCCGGCGGAACGGCACGGAGGGCGCGGACGGCGTCCTCCGTGTCTTACAAAAACACACAGGTATCTAACTTTTTTTGTTTATTTTTTAAAAATCAGGCCTCGTAAGTCCTTTAAGGGGGTGAGTGGCTCCAAGAGGGAGTGTAGCCTGATTGGCTACAATGTGCCTGCTGACTGTGATGTATAGGGGGTTAAAGTCGCCCCTAATGGTGCACTATGGGTGCGAATCAAACTTCCAGTAAAGTTTGCGGTTCTCCGCGATCGCGAACCCCCGGAAGTTTGCCTGGAACCGCTCGCCGGCGAACCGTTCAGGCCATCTCTACCAATCATAGCAGATTGGCTCTCATAGGCATCAGCATAAAGGGAGAGCATGCCTCGAGCGCGGGGGGGGGGTCGGAAATGCCCCCCACCCCTCCCCACTAAGCTCTCCCTTTTGCCGGTTCCCTATAATGTTAAATTTAAGCCCCCCAAAAGTACCTGAGGAGGAGGGCAAGAAGCGGTCAGCCAGAGATGCTAGGCGCTAGTACCATCTGGTACTTCCGCCCTCTCTTGACGCACTTCCTGTTTACATTTGAAGTCGCATCAAGAGAGCGCAGAAGTACCGCGATGACGCGAACGAGGGTATGCGTCATCTTTTGGGGGGCTTAAACTTAACATTATAGGGAACCAGCAAAAGGGAGAGCTTAGCGGGGAGGGGTGGGGGGCATTTCCGACCCCCCCGCGCTCGGGGCATGCTCTCCCTTTATGCTGGGACCCTATAGGGGGCTATGTTCGGCCAGACACGCCTGTGTTCGGCCGAACAAAGAAGGCCTGTTCGGGTTCGGGCAGCGTGCCCGAACACCCTCCCGAACACCATGAGGTGTTCGGGGGGTGCCGAACCGAACCCGAACAGGCCAAAATCCGGGCGAACCCGAACAGTGGCGAACACTGTTCGCCCATGACTAGATTTCACCACAATATTAGCCACGAAGACCCCCCTGATGCTCAATTAAGAAAAGGTAAACATTTCTCATGGGATGGGGGTATCAGCTTCTGAATGTGATGAAGTTCAATCCTGGGTTAAAGTTCCTCTTTAAAGTAAGGTAAATACAGAAGCTGCAATATAGCTATGATATTTTGAAAATGAAATGTGTGGCAGTAAGCTGATTTATGGGGGCTGATTGTATTCTTTGAAATACACTGAAGCCCAGTACACACTTTCAGTTATGATTGTCATCATCACCACGCCGTAGACTGAACAGAGACTCCTTGCACAAAAACATTCCCTTATAATGCGACAGCTGTAGGCAAAGCATGCAGTAAATGACCTCCTCAGCTGCATGGAGATGCATACATGTGCAGTGCATGCATAGTAACCACTGTGTATCAGGAAAGTCATAGCAATGCCACTGTTGACAGGCAAGGATTAAGTAAGCAACTAACACAAGTATACAGTCAGCAGAGCTGAATATGCATATTATTGAAGGTCAGCGACTCAGAAAATAATGGCAGTAAAGAAGATCAGTGGGATGCTAATCTTCCAAGCTGATGAGATTTTTATTTTTTTTATTTTTTATTTTTTAGCAGACTACATGCAAATGAAATTAGGCCAATTCAAAACAGCAGCAAAGTTATTTGATTAACCCAATTCCAAGCTGTATTTAAAATGTGCATCTCATTGATCACCTCTAATTAAAAGCAGAAAAAATAGCCCGTTTTAACTATAATGTTTACTTTTTTCTTTTTCAAAAGGAAGATAAAAATGGCAGCTTCCACAGTCCTCTTGCTACAGGTTATCTCTTTGTATTATCTCATTTTCTTTTTGCTTTATCTGTGTTGCTTTTTTGTATCTTTTTTTCATAATAACAAATTTAAACAGAATATTTGCCTTTCAAAATGTCACAGATTTATTTTCACACCAAAGAATTAAGATATAAAAAGAAATGGACTTTTTGTGCTGTATAAAATAGGATACCATCCTACCTAATAAAAGCCTGCATCCATGTCAGAAGGTGAGAGTGCTGGTGCGGAGTTGCAGGCAGACCTGGGCGTACGGGCGCACGTGGTCACACACACACACATGGGCAGATGTGGGCGAGCGTTGGCATACATGTGTGCATAGACTGGTGCATGTGCAGATGGGTGAGCATTGGCATACCTCAGCGCGTGGACTAGTGCATTCGCAGATGGGTGAGTATTTGCATATGTGAGTGCATAGACTGGTGCATGCACAGATGAGTGAGCATTGGCATACATGAGCGCGTAGACTGGTGTTGGTGCATGCGGCGATGGGTGAGCGTTGGCAATGGTATATGTGAGTGCAAAGACTGGTGCACATGCAGATGGGTGAGCATTGGTATACGTGAGTGCGTAGACTGCTGTTGGTGCATGCAGAGATGGGTGAGCATTGGCATACGTGAGTGCAAAGACTGGTGCATGCACATATGTGTGAGCATTTGCATACGAGAGTGCATAAACTGGTGCATGCACAGATGGGTGGGCATCGGCATATGTGAGTGCATAGATTGGTGCACATGCAGATGGGTGAGCATTGGCATACGTGAGTGCGTAGACTGGGGTTGGTGCATGCAGAGATGGGTGAGCATTGGCATACGTTAGTGCATAAACTGGTGCATGCGCAGATGGGTGAGCATTTGCATACGTGAGTGCATAAACTGGTGCATGCGCAGATGGGTGGGCATCGGCATATGTGAGTGCATAGACTGGTGCACATGCAGATGAGTGAGCACTGGCAAACATGAGTGTGTAGACTGGTGCACACGCAGATGTGTAAGCATTGACAAATGTGAGTGCATAGACTGGTGCACATGCAGATGGGTGAGCATTTGCATACGTGAGAACATAGACTGGTGCATGCACAGATGGGTCAGCATTGGCATACATGAGTGTGTAGACTGGTGCACGAGCAGATGAGTAAGCATTGGCATACGTGAGTGCGTAGACTTGTGCACGCACAGATGGGTGAGCATTTGAATACGTGACTGCATAGACTGGTGCATGCGCAGATGGGTGAGCATTGGCATATGTGAGTGCATAGACTGGTGCATGCGCAAATAAGTGAGCATTGGCATACGTGAGTGCGTAGACTGGTGCCCGTGCGGATGGGTGCAGGCAGCTGCTGTTTCTCAATCTAGCTCCCTTTATTTTCAAATGGTCAGATTCGACCAACAGACAGATCCCTATCTGATCGAATCTGATCAGAAAGGGATCGTATGGCTACCTTTACTGCAAACAGATTGTGAACTGATTTCAGCCTGAAACCGATCACAATCTGTTGTGGTGGTGCTGCCGCCGCTCCCCCCGCCCACATACATTACCTGCTCCGCTGGTGCGACTGCCCCCGGTCACCGCTCTTCTTCTCCGTCTCCGCTCTGGTCTGCTCTGGTCTCCGGCATGCTTCCCTTCTTCCTGTCTGGGGGAAGTTTAAACAGTAGAGCGCCCTCTACTGTTTAAACTTCCTGCCGGGACAGGAAGAAGGGAAGCATGCCGGAGACCAGACCAGAGCCGATACGGAGAAGAGCGGAGACCCGGGAGTCGCACCGGCGGAGCAGGTAATGTATGCGGCTCTATTGCGTCAGTCGTCGGGCACTCGAACGCTGCTAGCGATGCGCTCTTTACCCGCAGGCAATCAACGGTTATTTTCCGCACGGCGCGATCGACGGGATCGGACGGAATGGATCGAAATTCGGCATGTAGCGCGAACGATTGGCAGCAGATTCGATCCCAGTGATCAAATCTGCTGTCGAAACCTGCGCAAATCCGGCCAGTGTATGGCCACCTTAAGTCTTCAGTTATCAGTATTTCTTCTGTATTTCATTTGTGTTCTATTAAGCAGTATGTTTCTTGCATTCTTCTTGCCAGTTGTATTTCCTTCATGGTTTTAAGCAGTCAGAAGGTACATTTTCATTTTTCAACTTGTGAAATTACATTTGAGTGGCATTCACAGTGGGACGTTGCGGTTTAATATGACTTTAAAGTCACAATGTGTGTCTGCATTAAGAGGTAACACACTGCAAGCACAACGCAACATTTTCAACGCGATTTTAACATCGCACTGTGAACTGCTCATAGGATTAGCATTGCTGTGCGGTAAGCTGCGTTATACTGGATAGAGTACTGGTTAAGGGCTCTGCCTTTGACATGGGAGACCAGGGTTCGAATCCTGTACCTATTCAGTAAGGAGTTCAAGGCAAGACTCCCTGACACTGCAGGATGGCCTCTGGAGCGCGTCCCAGTGGCTGCAGCTCTTGAGCGCTTTGAGTCCGACAGGAGAAAAGCGCTATACAAATGTTCAGATTATTATTATTAGATTATAACGTAGCTCCGCAACGTGGCACTGTAAATGCGACCTTACACAAGAAACAATATTAACCTCCCTGGCGGTAACCCCGAACTTAGTTCGGAGTAAGCCGCGCAGGAGGTTTTTTCAGGCCCTGCTGGGCCGATTTGCTTAATTTTTTTTTTTGCTGCACGCAGCTAGCACTTTGCACTTAGCACTTAGCACTTTGCTAGCTGCGTCAGCACACCGATCGCCGCTGCCCCGCGCTCGATCGCTGCTATCCGTTGCACCGCCCCCCCCCCCCCCAGACCCCGTGCGCTGCCTGGCCAATCAGTGGCAGGCAGCGCTGAGGGGTGGATCGGGACTCCTAATAACGTCACGACGTCGCTGACGTCGGTGACGCCATCCCGCCCCGTCCCATCCCGCCCCGTCGCCATGGCGACGGGGGAAGCCCTCTCCTGATCGGAGATCGCCGAAGGCGATCTAAGCGGGCGGGGGGATGCTATCATGTAGCGTGCCCTGGGCTCGCTACATGATTAGAAGAAAAAAAAAAAACTGCTGCGCTGCCTCCTGGCAGAATTTATTAGACCGCCAGGAGGGTTAAAGCACACCTGACCTGAGGCAAAGGTACTTAAAGTAAGTGCATAGGTATATTCATGCTATATCCACATACCTCTGTGCAGTGTCCACTCCTTTTATTGCTCCCCCCTGAACCCTGCAATCACTTCATGACAAATAAGATTTTTAGCTAAAGTTACATTTTTAGACAGGAAGAGGCAGGCTTGCTGTGATGTTCCTTGCTATCACCCTCCCGCTCCCTTTTCTTCCCCGCCCCATTCACTCCCCTGCGCCATTCACTCCCCTTAGGGAACGGGGAAGAGGAGGGAATGGAAGGATGATATGAGGGAACATATTGCCAGGTCTGCCTTACTTTCTGAAAAGTAAAATACTAATTATGGTGACCTGTGTGAGGGAGGAGAAGAATGGACAATGCACAGAAATATGTAGATCGAGCATGAACATACTTCTGTGCTTACTGTAATAGCTTTGCCTCGAGTTAGATATCCTTTAAGATATCATACTACTTTTTTCCTGCCTAGAGAAAAATTACACCATGGGACAATACTACTTAAGGCAATAGGTGCTTCTAACTCTTTTTAGAATTAATAATATAACAGCTCTGAACCTCATAACAACACGATTTGGACTAATCACTCTCATCGGGGATACTGAATATGTCCTTTATTCTTTTAAATACACCCTCTGGCAAGGATCTAGACAAAGATGTTTGCTGGCTGGATGGCCTAATCGCTTTTTACACTACACTATTCTGAAAGTTGGACTGTGCAACTGCTTCTCAGGACTGCTTGTGAAAACAAAGCAAAGCCAGTAAAAGGTCAAAGCCATCCAATTTATAACACCTGCTCTAAGTGAAATGTACATAGAAAGAGTCATTTACAGTGCATTTTACTCTGGGACAAATGTACATATTATATCTACTGTATATGTGCAAAAGTATTTTGAATTTTACCGTTTTCCTCATAGTGGCCCTTTAAATATCTTGAATTATTGATTAGAGGCCACTTTCACTTATTTAAAGTGTATTTAAACTTCCATTAAAATTGACGCAACATAAATTAATGTTACACAAGCCATTTTGTAATTGAATGTAATTAGTGCAGAGATGTATGAAAAGGTCAGACTGGGCAGAGGTTTGTGGATTAAAGTTAAAATCTTGAACTGTATGTGTAATGGATAGCCAGTGGATGGAATGACAAAGAGAAGCAGCACTTAAAGGGGAACTGAAGAGAGAGGTATATGGAGGCTGTCCTGTTTATTTCCTTTTAATCAATACCAGTTGCCTGGCAGCCCTGCTGGTCTATTTCTCTGCAGTAGTATCTGATTAAAACCAGAAACAAGCATGCAGCTAGTCTTGTCAGATCAGACTTATAAGTCTGAACCACTGAAACACCTGATCTGCTGCATGCTTGTTCAGGGGCTATGGCTAATAGTATTAGAGGCAGAGGATCAGCAGGGCTGCCAGGCAACTGGTATTGTCTAAAAGGAAATAAACATGACAGCCTCCATATACCTCTCTCTTCAGTTCCCCTTTAAGGAGTGAGACGATGAGGTGGATGAGTTACGAAGTTAATGCAGCTTTATAGATATGTGTTGTCATGAAAACAGTAACATATTTTTGATTGAAAAAAAGACATTCGTCGTTCAAGTTCATGCAGAAAAAAATAAAGAGTAAAAAAAAAAACATAGTAACTAAAAATGTTTATAAATTTTATCCTGTAAAGCGCCCTCATCCCAATGTTTAGGGCCAGCAAGCTCTTCCCTGCCTCTGTATTTCTTAAAAAGAAGGTGGGGTTAATTGAATAGGGAGGGAGTGTATTGTGCTATCTCTTCTGATGAAATTGAATGTATAAAATGTACTTTTTCGTTTGCACACTAGTCTTGCAGCACTAGGGTCCCAGGTTTCAATGACAACCAGGATGCCTCTATGCATGGAGTTTATATATTCACTTTTTGCTTGCATGGGATTCCCCTAGGCCAGTGTTTCTCAAACCTGTCCTCGTGACTCCCCAACGGTGCATGTTTTGCTGGCAACCTAACCTATGCACAGGTGGGGTAATTAGTGTCTCAGCTGGGTGGATTGCGTGTAGCTAATTACCCCACCCATAGGTGAGGTTGCCTGCAAAACATGCACCGTTGGGGAGTCACACGGACTGGTTAGAGAAACACGGTCCTAGGCCACCAAGTTGTCTCCTTAATATTAGAAACATTCTGGCACCAGGACTATAGTGGGATTTAGAATGTGAGCCCTTCTGCAGGACAGATAGTGACATAAATGGGTTAATATACTATGCAAAGCACTGTGGAAAATTTCACTATCATATAAATGCATAATAGTAATAATCGAAGCAGGTAATTTTGGTGCCCAGTGCTCAGCGCCGATCGCTGAGCTGGGTGTTGCCATAGCACCAGTGCTATGCTGCGCACCCCGCACAATAGTTCTTTGCCAGACCCCGAATTACATCTCTACATGGAATAGTGTTTAACATATTCTACATGGACTAGTGTTAAACGCTGCAGAGGATTGGAGCAGCAGCAGGGTAAGCCATCATTCAGCTCACCCCGTTACCATCTCCGACGTAATAATGGTAAAAGTAATAATATATTAAAAAGTAAATGTGAAAAAAAGCACATCTTAAAAAAATATTTTCATGAAATAAAGCACACACATTCTGTAAAAAAAAATATTTAGAGTCCAGATGTTTAGCCTGAAAAAAATAATAAATTCCAGATGTATTTACCTAATGTAACATATTATGATTATTGTTGATTTACTGTATTTTTCGGACTATAAGACGCACATTTTCCCCCCCCAGAGTGGGGGCGAGGCAGTGCGTCTTATGGTCCGAATGCTAGATTTTCGGCCGATTCCACTGCCTGTCCTTCTCCCCCCATTTATCCCCGCTGCAACACTGAAGTGCAGGGAGGACCTGAGTATTACAGAGTAAGGCTGTAAGCTCCGCGTGCGGCCTCTCCCCAAAGGTTCAATCTGCCCGGGGCTACCTATCTACTGCTGGGGGTCAGTGGATGAAGACAGGAGCTAAGGGCTGCATGTAGCGGCATGGTGCCCGCTTTGCTGTCTGCCGCCGAATTGAGAGAAGAGCTGGTTGCTGAATGAAGCAGCGCAGTGCTAACACACCGTGACTTAACCACTGGAGTCTATGAGGAGGATGCCAGGTCTGACAGCAGCTGGTGGTGCTTGGCTGAGCAGCAGCTCAGATGTTCATGGCTGGGGGGTCCTCGGGCAGCGGCAATGAGAACTCAGTGTGCGGGCTGGAGGATGGAGGACCTCATGGAAAACGTGGACGAAGGGGCAGCAGCTTTCAGGAAGTGATGATGCGGATGTTCCGCTCTGGTGATGTGGCTGTTCACGCTGCCTCCTCATCCTCCTGCACCCCTGAATGATGTCGGTCCACCTCATCAACGCTGGTGACCTCCAGCTCTGAGCGCAGTGCCCAGCAACTGCCACAACACCGCAACCTGCATGATTGCCTGGCTTCTGGCAATAGACAGCGGGGGCTGCAGATGCAGACTTCTCCATGCTTCTCCCTGTACTCCATGCTTCTCCCACCAAGGAATTGCGGTCAGACTGAGAGGAAGGATCATGGCGACTGAAGAAGTGTAAGTGATGAAATCCACAAAGCATGCTCTAACTGGTGTGGTGGGCAGTAAATTACTATAAGGGGGGTAATTGCTGTAACTGGGGTGGGGGACAGGGGTTTACTATAACTGGGGAGTATTGCTGTAACTGGGGTGGGGGGCAGGGGATTACTTTAACTGGGAGGAGTGTTACTGAGGGGGGTATTATTGTAACACGGGAAGATAACTTTTACTGGGGGGGGGGAGAGATTACTGTAATTGAGGGGTATTACTGTAACTGGGGTGAAAGGAAGGTACTTAACTAGTGGTGTATTATTGTAACTGGTGGGGTATTACTGTAATTGGTGTGGGGGTAGGGGATTACTGTACCTGGGGGGTATTACTGTGTTGGGGGGATAACAGAGACAGTTAGGGTTGAGAAGCTCCAGCTCCACCAGATGCCCCTGCACCATGGACGCACCTGATTTAGTGTAATTTATTTTCCATTGGTTTGTGTCCTCTAAACCTAGGCGCGTCTTATGGTCCGGAATATGGTCCGAAAAATACGGAATAAAGCGTCAACATATTCTGTGGTGGTGTACAAAGTGGGAAACAAACATGGGGTTCATATACAGATAATTATTATATTATAATTATCTGATATTATCCAATTGTATGCACAAAAGTCAATGGTACACAAAACACAATTGGTAGACATAGTAACTACAGTGACAAATTACAAAAGTCAGCACAATTGTCTTTAATGAAACATGCCTTCAGAACACAAAACTAGGAGCACAGACCTTAGAATTCACTGGTGGAACTCAGAATTACAACACATTTGGATTTCAACTGATCTGATCATCCCTTTTATCCATCCATGAGATTTTTGTTTTGGATGTTTTTGTTCCTTCTGAACTGTGGCTGCTGTACCTTTTACTACTGCTTCCCTTTAAAGGGGAACTGAAGAGAGAGGTATATGGAGGCTGTCATGTTTATTTCCTTTTAGACAATACCAGTTGCCTGGCAGCCCTGCTGATCCTCTGCCTCTAATACTATTAGCCATAGCCCCTGAACAAGCATGCAGCAGATCAGGTGTTTCAGTGGATCAGACTTATAAGTCTGATCTGACAAGACTAGCTGCATGCTTGTTTCTGGTTTTAATCAGATACTACTGCAGAGAAATAGACCAGCAGGGCTGCCAGGCAACTGGTATTGATTAAAAGGAAATAAACATGACAGCCTCCATATACCTCTCTCTTCAGTTCCCCTTTAACTTATTCACTTGGGTAGGGATGGCCATCAGGTTGCTCTGTTCACAAGACCCCCAATCTATTCTCTCATGTCCTTTATGGGGACATAGTCATGAAGACGAGCTCCGTTAATCTTCAACCATGGGACAAGTATTTTTTTGTTAGGGGACAGCACTGCTACCACTTGTTTCCTAGACATCTGCTAATATTAAAGACCAGAGAGCTTGACGGACAGAAAATGAAAAGAGTCTATGTACTTGATAACTACTTTTCCTGTTGGCCTTACTTAAAACCTCTTTCTCTTTTATTTCTTTTGGCTTAAAATAAAAAATAGAGAGGTAATATCGTTTAACATTTATAAAACAGGTACATGAATTTGAAGTGATTTACCAAAATATTTGCTTGCAACAGGATGGCCGGCTGTTTGTGGGCAATTACAGCAGTCATTACTGTATCTCATGTCAGCTCATAGTAATGATTGTGGCGCAGTTCATCAGTGAATGATGTGACTGCATGGCCATGCTCATGCACATTTGTCTTTAATCTAGAGGAAACCAGCATTTTACCTACATTGGGCTCTATTCATAAAACTTTACCGCAAGTTTTCCGCTCAAAACAGCGGACTTTCCCGACCATTTAGCAAAGTGGGCATTCATAAAAGCTGTTCCCGCATGAAAATCTACAATCCCCCAGCAGAGCGAGAAATTTCCACCTTCTGCAGTGTTTTTCTAGATTTATCTAGAAAAAAGTAACAAAATGGCCATTCATAAAGATTAGAGGAAGCGGTATGTGGACGGTAAATACCGCTTCCTCTGATTTAGCGAGAAGCCTGCGGATTACATACAAGTGAATGGGACAGACCTCCCAGAGAAAGCAGTGCATGGAGGAACTCTGCCGGTGTTCCAACAGCTTAAGTGTTTCCGCATGCCTTCCGACAGCTTACCGACAGCCTTCAGCGGGAGATCTCCGCACTTGCATCGCAGCTGGCAAGATTTTTATGAATGACCACCCAGAAGTCTAAAGTACCGCTGCGGTATTTTACCTCCACGATTTTTTCCAACTCAAATGTTTTATGAATAGAGCCCATCGTGATCAATGTAGGTACATTGTGACCACTTGCAGCTTCTTTAGTATATCACTCTCAGAAAGTGTTACTGCTTCTGACAGAAGATAAATACAAGAGCCAGGCAAGTAACATTTATTGTAAGGTAACAGGGGCGTAACTAGAAAACACTGGGCCCCCTTGCGAAACTTAGAATAGGGCCCTTTGCAAAACTTTGGATGGGGCCCCCTAACACCCCCCCCCCCCTTTTCCGCATAGGTAAACTGAGAACAAATGCATATGTAGACTGAGATGCAGTCATTAAAACAATTGTGCAGAGAATAGAAAACTTTCGTCTCTGTGCCCAGACACCTCAAGCATCACTACAGGACACAGCACTTGGGGAGGGGTAAAAAGACTGAGGGTAGAACAGTGCTATACACAAGACCTTGCTGCACACTGAATAGGCTCTGTCTACAAATCTTTGTCTGCAAAAATTTGTATGATTCCTTATCAGCGGCTGAGCAGATACAGTCATTAACACAATTGTGCCTAGACCAGAAAGTTTTTTTTCTCCTTGCCCTTAGTTGTCAGTCTCTCAGGACAGGGCCCCCTGTGGCTTCTGGCCCCCCCTGCGGCTGCATCCCTTGCAGGGTCTATTCTTACGCCCTTGTAAGGTAATAAAGATAGCAAATCCCATATCATTTCTTATTTGCTGAAAACATGATTGTCCCTAATGCCTCCATGTACCAAATGACTACAAATACCTGCCACCAGTCCTATCAACTACACATCATTAAAAATCTGTAAGATTTTCTTTCCTTTCATTGCTCTATACACAACTTAAAGTGAGCCTGAAGTGAGAGGAGTATGGAGGCCGCCATCTGCATATCAGTTGCCTGGTTGTCATTCTGAACTTTAGGCTCTGTAGGTTTTGATGCAATAGTTTTAACAGTCAGATTTTCAGAAAGGATGTCCCGCTACACCAAATTACAGGGTGAAAATGCAAGTCTTTATTTAGCCACTTCAGCCTACAGCGTTGAAAATCTTAAGCATCCGAGCAATGTTCACCTCCCATTCATTCGCCAATAACTTTATCGTTACTTATCACAATTAATTGATCTATAGCTTGTTTTTTCCGCCACTAATTAGGCTTTCTTTGGGTAGTACATTTTGCTAAGAGCCACTTTACTGTAAATGCATTTTAACAGGAAGATTAAGATAGAAATGGAAAAAAATCATTATTCCTCAGTTTTTGGCCATTATAGTTTAAAATTAATACATGCTACAGTAATTAAAACCCATGCATTTTATGTGCCCATTTGTCCTGCTTATTACACCGTTTAAATTACGTCCCTATCACAATTTATGGCGCCGATATTTTATTTAGAAATAAAGGTGCATTTTTTCAATTTGCGTCCATCACTATTTATAAGCTTATAATTTTAAAAAAATTAATAAGATACTCTCTTGACATGTATACTTAAAAAGTTCAGACCCTTAGGTAACTATTTATGTAGTTTTTTTTTTAATTGTAATTTTTTTAATTTTTTTTTAAATACAAAAATGTATTTGGGTAAATTTTAGTTTGGGAGGTAAATAGCTAATTTTAGATGTAATATAATGTATTTTTTTATTTAATTTAGGTATGTGGGTGCAGTTTACTATTTGGCCACAAGATGGCCACATTCAAAAAATTCCTAGATGCGAACGATCTCGCATCTAGGAACTATAAGAAGAAGGTGATGTTTCCTGGGGGCAGAAATACCGCGCTCTCTGATGAGAAAGCGTCGGCATTTCTGCCGGAGACTTAGATCGGTGAATGGGAATTATATAGAGAATGAGGTTCCCTATAAAAATGGCTACAATTGCACTTATATTTTTTTCTTTCCAGTAAGGCAGTTAAAAAGACATAGAATATTATGTAAACTACAGTGATATAAAACAACCAAGCATATTTAATTTTGCATTAGTAAGAGCAATTAAAAAATGATTTATTTTTTGTTCTTTTTTTGAAGACGGGCACTCTGCATATCACCACAGTTATTTGCACTGTCATACTCTATAGGTTTCCTAACCATACAGTTCCAGCTTTTATAAATTTCCTGTAGTTAGACCTTGTAAGTCAAATTGGCTGCTTGGAGTTCATGTTTTTCCCACGAGAGTACTTACAAAAGTGTCAGTGCCCTTTACTGTATGTGTATCTTATGGTGGCCATACATGGTATAGTGTTGGGCGAACAGTGTTCGCCACTGTTCGGGTTCTGCAGAACATCACCCTGTTCGGGTGATGTTCGAGTTCGGCACCTGATGGTGTTCGGCCAAACTGTTTGGCCATATGGCCGAACTAAGAGCGCATGGCCGAACGTTACCCGAACGTTCGGCTAGCGCTGTGATTGGCCGAACGGGTCACGTGGTTCAGACCCGAACGCGCTCTGATTGACCGAACGGGTCACGTGGTTCGGGTAAATAAATACCCGATCCACGTCATTTCTCCGACATTTGTCTGTGGGTTTAGCTTTGGGTAGGCAGGCAGGGTAGTTCTCTCTCCAGCCAGGCTAGCCAGGGTCCCCCCAGTCATTGTGTCGCTGCTGGGAACAGTAGTACACCGCTCACCCACACTATATAGCATTGTGTTTACTGCCACTCTGTGTCTCTGCTGGGAACAGTAGTACACCGCTCACCCACCACTGTATAGCATTGTGCACTGTGTCGCTGCTGGGAATAGTAGTACACCGCTCACCCACCCACCACTGTATAGCATTGTGCTCTGTGTCGCTGCTGGGAATAGTAGTACACCGCTCACCCACCACTGTATAGCATTGTGCTCTGTGTCGCTGCTGGGAACAGTAGTACACCGCTCACCCACCACTGTATAGCATTGTGCTCTGTGTTGCTGCTGGGAACAGTAGTACACCGCTCACCCACCACTGTATAGCATTGTGCTCTGTGTCGCTGCTGGGAACCGTAGTACACCGCTCACCCACCACTGTATAGCATTGTGCTCTGTGTCGCTGCTGGGAACAGTAGTACACCGCTCACCCACACTATATAGCATTGTGTTTACTGCCACTCTGTGTCTCTGCTGGGAACAGTAGTACACCGCTCACCCACCACTGTATAGCATTGTGCTCTGTGTCGCTGCTGGGAATAGTAGTACACCGCTCACCCACCACTGTATAGCATTGTGCTCTGTGTCGCTGCTGGGAATAGTAGTACACCGCTCACCCACCACTGTATAGCATTGTGCTCTGTGTCGCTGCTGGGAACAGTAGTACACCGCTCACCCACACTATATAGCATTGTGTTTACTGCCACTCTGTGTCTCTCCTGGGAACAGTAGTACACCACTCACCCACCACTGTATAGCATTGTGCTCTGTGTCGCTGCTGGGAACAGTAGTACACCGCTCACCCACACTATATAGCATTGTGTTTACTGCCACTCTGTTTTCCTGCTGGGAACAGTAGTACACCGCTCACCCACCACTGTATAGCATTGTGCTCTGTGTCGCTGCTGCGTGGCCTTCTCCTCCTGCGCCGCCCTCCTCCTGTTCCATCACGTGCTGCTGCTGGGTTAGCGTTACCGGTCCCTTTTCCTGGAACCTCTCATCTGTATTACATTTATGACTGCATGCTGACAAAAAGCATGTTACCTGTGCAAAGAAAACAGACATTTCCCGCATTTAAAAGACAGTTTTCCCTTTGAAACTTTAAAATCGATTTTCTCAAAAACTATAAGCTCTTTTTGCTAATTTTTTTTTCCTCTTGTACCCACTCCCAAGGTGCACATACCCTGTAAATTTGGGGTATGTAGCATGTAAGGAGGCTTTAAAAAACACGAAAGTTCAGGTCCCTATTGACTTCCATTATGCTCGAACACCCGAACATCGCGGCCATGTTCAGCCTGTTCGGCCCGAACCCGAACATCTAGATGTTCGCCCAACACTAACATGGTACAATTTTTTCATACAATCTTACCATTTCTATGTAGTATAAGGGTAAATGAACATACTGAAAGGATAATTTAGGCAGTTCCCTTATATTACATAGAAATGGTAAGATTATATGAAAAAATTGTACCATGTATGGCCAGCATAAGTCTGGTTGAAAAGTCTTACAATTCTGCTGTGATCCGTGCAATATACTTGCATTACTGACTTTAGCCCTAAAAAATGGCAAATCACTGCTATTCTTTATAATAGGAAATGACTCATCAGCACATACTTTTCTGTGATTAGTGTTTGGTGAAATGCTGACAAAATGCACAAAGGGATGATAAGAAGTGAAAAGAAACACTTTATAACAATAGGAAAAGCAAGCAACACTTTAAAAACAGAGTGGACATTTTGTGAACCAAGGCAAACAGGGATCAGCACACATTGTAGCTAGCTTACTATTACTATAGATAGTGTAGCCTGAGCAGTGCTTTTCAGCGCTGCTAGATTTGGGCGCAGCCAGTGCTGCCATAGACTATAATGGCAATCACTTCTACAGCGGCAGACAGTGAGTAACATCGGCTCCATCAGAAGACTGCTTAATGGTGGCCATACATGGTACAATTTTTTTCATCCAATCTTACCATTTCTATGTAGTATAAGGGTAAATTAAGTGAATATACTGAAAGTATAATTTAGGCAGTTACTTTATATTACATAGAAATGGTAAGATTGGATGAAAAAAATTGTACCATGTATGGCCACCATAAAAAGCACAATAATTCAGCCTCCAGCAATCGCTGGAAGCCGAATTATATCATATCATTCCCCCACTATCCATTGCGACCTGGAAGGGGAATAATAATTAACACGGCCTGGACTTATGCAGAAGCAGGATCAGCCATATAACAGCTGTATCCTGTGCCCAAGTCTACCGGCGCCGATTTCATATGTATGCAGTGTAGCAGTGTATGCTGTACACACCGGGGCTGGCATACCAGCATTATAAAGTTAACTAATGCTCTTTTATAGTGTTAGTCCGTTTTTTTGGAAACAATTCCTTTTTTTTACTCTCTCTTTTCTCTTTCTGGCCTGATGTACAGGTCTGGAGAAATATACAGTATTTATCTTTTTAAAAAGTGGTTACATTGGGCTGTGTTTTATGTCCAGTCTCTATCATTATGTTGCACATTGACAAATAGTAATGAAAAACAAAATTAGCGATAGAAACAAGTACCAATGCAATTTCCAAAAGCTGAAACTAGATATTTTACTCATAAATCCTTCAGGGCGAGCCTAACTGGAGGTATGATGAAGGCATGACTGGAGGTGTGATGAAGGCATGACTGGAGGTGTGATGAAGGCATGACTGGAGGTGTGATGAAGGCATGACTGGAGGTGTGATGAAGGCATGACTGGAGGTGTGATGAAGGCATGACTGGAGGTGTGATGAAGGCATGACTGGAGGTGTGATGAAGGGGTGACTGGAGGTGTGATGAAGGCATGACTGGAGGTGTGATGAAGGCATGACTGGAGGTGTGATGAAGGTGTGACTGGAGGTGTGATGAAGGCATGACTGGAGATGTGATGAAGGCATGACTGGAGGTGTGATGAAGGCATGACTGGAGGTGTGATGAAGGCATGACTGGAGGTATGATGAAGGCATGACTGGAGGTGTGATGAAGGGGTGACTGGAGGTGTGATGAAGGCATGACTGGAGATGTGATGAAGGCATGACTGTAGGTGTGATGAAGGCATGACTGGAGGTGTGATGAAGGCATGACTGGAGGTATGATGAAGGCATGACTGGAGGTGTGATGAAGGGGTGACTGGAGGTGTGATGAAGGCATGACTGGAGGTGTGATGAAGGCATGAATGGAGATGTGATGAAGGCTTGACTGGAGGTGTGATGAAGGCATGACTGGAGGTGTGATGAAGGCATGACTGGAGGTGTGATGAAGGCATGACTGGAGGTGTGATGAAGGCATGACTGGAGGTGTGATGAAGGCATGACTGGAGGTGTGATGAAAGCATGACTGGAGGTGTGATGAAGGCATGACTGGAGGCGTGATGAAGGCATGACTGGAGGTGTGATGAAGGTGTGACTGGAGACGTGATGAAGGCGTGACTGGAGGCGTGATGAAGGGGTGGCTGGAGGTGTGATGAAGGCATGACTGGAGGTGTGATGAAGGCATGACTGGAGGTGTGATGAAGGGGTGACTGGAGGTGTGATGAAGGCATAACTGGAGCTGTGATGAAGGTGTAATTTGCAGTTGGGTAACCACAACTCATGTGGCACATCAGCAAAACTTTTGTGGAACCCCCCTCAATTTAAAACAAAACAAAAAAACTTCCCTTGCCTCCCTTTGGTGACCTCCAGAGCCATCTTGCAAGGGTCATAAACAACTGTGGTCATCATTATCTTCAAACCATAAGTGTAGTCACAAAAACACCTGATCTGATGGATGGTACCCTATATTGGAGGAAGGTAAAATTAGTAGAAGGTGGCCTCCAATATCTTTGGGTCTACCCTGAGGTTGCAGGGGCTGCCCCCCCTATAGTGAAACCCTTGGTAACTGAAAGTGTGATAAAGGTGTGACTATGGGTGTGATTGGATGTGTGGGGATGGGGTAGCAGAGTTGTGCTGGGGGCATGTCTTTTGCCCAAATATATTTGCTGCAAGTAGTGTCCCCCCTTTTTGTCTCAGTTGGATCTGCAGATATGTTTGCGGTAACTACCTACTGGCCTACAGCACGAAGATGCCAGATGCGGTGGCCACATTAATTACATCTGTGAAAATTGTACACAGTAAATCAAATGCTCTGCGATCAGAGAACACGTATAAAATATCACCTCATTTGCAGCATAGGGGGAACTCAGTGACTCTAAAACACACATATGCTTAAAAGAACTGATCTCATTACATTCTCAAATTTAATTAATTTATACTTTATATGTGTAACAAAGCTCCAATCATGTAGTTTGGAGTTTCCTAACTGCGGGGTCTTTGCTTGAGATTCATATTATTAGAGTGGAATTTTCCAAACCACACATGAACATCTGTTCATACTGTATTAGATTGTGGTTTTTATGTTAAGCCCTTCACAGTGTACTCTACACTTGCCATATTTTCTCTTTACCATAAAACAAGCCTGCAGCCACTAGATGGCAGTGTGCCAATTGCTGAACTCATCTGCAGGTAATATAACATAAATCACTCTCTAGTCTACAGTCTTCCTGGAGGAGAGCTGGGATGTAATAGGAATCTATAATACACTCCAAGCCCCAAGGTTTGCTTATTTATTTACTTGTTTCTAATAAGTTCCAAAATGGTACCCTATTTTGGGCAGAAGTTAGTACTGTGTATTTATAGATACAAATAAAACCTAAAACTGACAAATGTATTGTACCTCCTATTTGCAAAGCGCAGGACACTGGATTCTCATTACAGTGTAGCCCTGGGCCAACTGAAAAAAGACCACTGAGATAATGGGCCTGATTTAGTGAAGTCAAGCCCAGGCAGTCAGCGACAATGAGCTGTAATTGCCCTCCCTTGCCAGAAAAATGATGTTCATTTGCCCAAGCTTTCCTGTTTCCGAGCATTCACCATCCTAGCTGGGCTAAGTGTTACTGTATATCCCTGGGACGCAGCTTTATATGGGGGATCAATTAAAGAAAATTGTAAATGGAAAATTTTACAATATTTCTTAAAGCGGACCCTAACTCAGAACTTCCTCTATGCTCTAATAAAATAAGCAACAGCATAATACCCTTCAAAGTAAAACAATTCTTTGTTACAGCTGATACAAATCCTGCAATAAATCTGCAGTGTGTGTACGTCCTGCTTTCATGGAAGCAGACATGGGGTTAACATCCTGGGTTTACCAATTAGCAGCTCTGCTGAGAAAGCCAGCTGACACATCTGAGAGATCAAATTACACTAGCCCCTCCCAATTTAGTGCATAATAAATAATGTATCCCCCCCCCCCCCCCCCCACACACACACACACACACACATTCTCCACAGTGTATTTATGAAAGCTATGTCACTCATCACCCTGCCCTGCAATAAGAAATGATTACTAATTTTTTATTGATTTACTGATTTTTAAAAACACAAAGTGGAAAGGTTTAAATGCTTTTTATGTTTTAGACACTGGCCTCAATTCACTAAGATCATGCTGGAGATAATAAGGCAAGAGAAAACTTACCACCACACATTGATCTTGCCTTATTAAAGCGGTTTAACACCCAGCATTACAACTTTGCTTTAAAAGATTGCTTACAGCTTACAAACTATTATGCCAGATTTTTTTTTAAGCAGAAATTCACTGAATGGGTTAAACATGACATTTTAGTGTTGGATTCAACTAGGAATCCGCATCCGTTCTTATCTTTTAGTTACAAATGTATCTTTATTTGGAATACAAATAGACCTTTGAAAAGCCTGCCGGGGAAGCCCTCTTTGTTCTCTCAAAGCAGTGTTTGTTTGTTACATTGTAGATAGATACATCTGTAACTAAACAAGCAAGCACGGAGGAGGATTTCTAGCTAAATGCAGCACTAAAATGTCATGTTTAATCCATTCAGTGAATTTCTGCTAAAAAAAAAATCTGGCATAATAGTTTATAAGCTGTAAGCAATCTTTTAAAGCAAAGTCGAAATGCTGGGTGTTAGACCACTTTAAGGTGTAGAGATAGGTTTTCACAGTAAAAGTGTTATCTCATCTCTTCAGTCCTTCAAGAGAAACTCCGACCAAGAATTGAACTTTATCCCAATCAGTAGCTGGTACCCCCTTTTACATGAGAAATCTGTTCCTTTTCACAAACAGACCATCAGGGGGTGCTGTATGACTGATATTGTGGTGAAACCCCTCCCACAAGAAACTAAGGACCGTGGTCAGGGCCGGATTTACCATAAGGCACTGTAGGCACGTGCCTACAGGCGGCTTCTGGGGCAGAGGCGGGGCCCCTTAAGTATGTACATACATCTCCCCTGTATGTACAATAAAAGCGGGGAGCGGAACTTCACTTAATCCCCCACCCCGGCCTGGCCACTCTCAGCGCGATCGCGTCGCCCCTTCCCCTCTTGCATACAGCGAGCATTGCACGTCAGATCCGTGCAGCGTGCAAAACTTTTGGAGGAAGCATGTGTGTGACCCGGTGGCGGCAGCACATGTTTATACGGCTGCCTGCTTCCTCTGTCCCCACTCTTTCTTTGAACCGTAGCCCCCGACATCGCCTGCCCTGTGACCATGGAAGAGGTGGGGAGAAGAGAAGAAAAGGAACAGCATGGCGATCGGGAGGCCACAGAGCACAGACATGAACAGAGCAACTTACGCTGCAGCCACCTTCTCCCTCAGCTTGGCAGACGGGAACAGGTGCCTCACTGATGTGCTACGGCTCCAGCCAGAGTTCATTGCACCTACAACGGAGGTCTGCAGTGAGGTGATATTTGTTCCCCCTTCATCTACGATCTGCTCAGATGTCTTGCACTTAGGGGATTGGTGAGAGCTGATGGGGGGGGGGGGGGGGGGAGAAGGGTCGGTTTGTGTTAGTGGAGTGGGTTTATTAGGAAGGGAAGGGTCTGTGTGTGTAGGTAGGTAGGTAGGTTGGTTGTAGTGTGGGGGGAGGAAGGGTAAGTGTGTGTTAGTGGAGTGGGTTTATTGGGGGAGGTGAGGGGTTTTTTTTGGAGGGGGGGAAGAGAAGAGTCTGTATGTGTTGGTGGTGTGGGCTTGTGTAAAGCCTATACCCACGACACAATTTTTGCAGGGATTTTTTTTTTTTGCCCCGACTGGTGACTTTAATTGTGCAAGCGACGAGAGACAAATGTTGCCCCCATGCAGAACATCCCAATCCTGGCCGCAGGGTGTGATCTACTGGAGAGGAGACCAGGAGCCCTGGCGGAACCGCAGCGTGGGACCTTACACAGTTCTAGGGGTTGGATGAAGCCTCAGGTAAGTAAAACACTTTTTTTTTTACTGCTCGGGAAGCTTAAAGGACACATCCAGGCTCTAAAAAAAAACAAAATCCACTTACCTGGGGTTTCCTCCAGCCTCTGGCAGCTGTCCTGTGCCCTCGCCGCAGCTCCTCTCACTGCCGGTATTCTCCGCTGCGCAGTAGAGACCCGATGACGTCGGCTACACCATGTGACATGCGCGGTGGAGCGCAGAAGAAGCCGACCTGGAACCCGACCTGGCGAGGCCAGCTTCTGCAGCGGAGAAGACCGGGAGCCACTGAAGCTGCGGCAAGGGCACAGGGGCTGGAGGAAGCCCCAGGTATGTGGATTTTTTTTTTGGAGCCTGGACCTTCCCTTTAAGTGAAATAACTTACTTGGGGTTTCTTCCACCCCCTGGACTCTTACTGTGGCCACGACATCCTCCTGATCCCCTCTGGCTAGCAGCGGTGACCTCTGCGAAATTGGCCTTTTGGAAGCAACAGCGCATGCGCAGCTGCATGCACTCTAGTCATGCTCTGCACTGTCAGTAGCAATTTCCACAAACTGCACAGAGCGCTCCTGGCGGCGATAGTGCGACCAGGGTGTGCACAGCTTAGGGCCGCACATGCGTAGTAGCCACCGACTGGCGGCGACAGCCCAGCTTTGCGGGGGTCACTGCTGCTGGCCAGAAGGGGGTTAGGAGGATGTCGTGAGTACAGTATGTGTCCAGGGGCCCTTGAGGAAGCCTCAGGTAGGTTGAAATCTTTTTCCTTTTTTTTATTTCACTTAAGTTTCCCTTTAACTAAAACATTGTAACTACAAGCATTTATACTTACCTGGGGATCCCTTGCTGTCCTCCTGGGCTCGTCCGTTTTTCCCCTGTCTGGCCTGGTTAAAGCTGCAATTAGGCTTAGTCGCGTTTCACTGTAATCCCAAACTACCAGGCTGGACAGGGAAGAAGCTGAAAGGACCAGGAGGATTTTAGGGAGCTCACAGCCTACAGAGGGCAGGAGGAAGTCCCAGGTAAGTATAAATGCTTGTAGTTAGAAAGCCTTGTTTTTTTTTCTTTAAAAAAATATGCTTTCTTGGGGGGGGGGGGGGGGGGGGGGGAAAGAGGGGATATGGAATGATTACTGTCCATGCTGCAGTCTGCCTGGGAGAGGGGTTTTTGTCTAGGCTGCAAGGCAACTTTATACGGGGTGGTGCGCAAAGGACTGGCCCTGCTACCTTCCACAAGCATGAGTTTCCATGCAGATGCTGGTCGGGTGTGATTTGTGGGGCGTGGTCTCTGCTGAGGGGCGGGGTTTAGGGGACCAGAACTTCTGTGCCTATAGGCTCCAGAGCTGTAAATCCGGCTCTGACCATGGTACACCTGGCAGTTTCCTGTCTGTGAACCTTGTTGCATTGTGGGAAATAGCTGTTTACTGCTGTTTCCAACTGCCAAAAAAGCATGCAGCAGCTACATCACCTGCCAACAGTAAAAATGTCACCATGTAATAAATATCAGAATGTAAATCAGGGATTTAAAAGGATTTACAATGGGCAAACACTGACTAAATCATGTATACATAATTATTGTAAAAATGAAGCACTTTTTTAATTACATTATTTTCACTAGAGTTCCTCTTTAACCACTTGCCGACCGCCCACTACCAATAGGCGGCGCAAAGTGGCACCCCCAGGACCACGTAACGCCTACAAAGTTTATAATACACTTTGTTAAGCTAACAAAGTGTATTATACTGGCACACACTGAGATCGCCCTCAGACCCCCCCCCCCCCCCCATCACCTCCCCAGTGCATTATTTACATCTATTCTCCCCTCCAATCACCCACTAATCACCCATCAATCACCCCGTCACCACCTGAGATGGCCCGAATGGTTCCCCGGCGAACGGTTCCAGGCGAACTTCCGGGGGTTTGCGATCGTGGAGAACCTCAAACTTTATCGGAAGTTTGGTTTGCCCCCATAGCCCACAATTTGTCCCTCTACATTACAGTCAGTAGGCACATTGTAGCCAATCATGCTACACTCCCTCCTGGAGCAACTCCCCCCCTTATAAAAGGCAGGCATCGCCGGCCATTTTACTCACTCGTGTACCTGCAGTAAATAGAGAAGGGACAGCTGCTGCAGACTCTCTCATAGGGAAAGATTAGTTAGGCTCTTGTAGGTTTCTTAGCTTGCTCCTTGCTGATTCTTATTGCTAAAATAGCACCCCACAACAGCTCTTTTGAGAGCTAATCTTGTTCTTGTGATCTATGTTTTTTCTGTGTGTCCCACTGACACTTGTGTTGCATAGACAGCCTTGATAATTCATACTGTGTGTGCCACTGCCAGGCCCAGCACATTCAGTGACTACCTTAGTGTGTGACAGGTGCACATTACCCATCACTGCGTATACCTACCTGTTGTTCACTGTGCACCCACCCACCCACCTACGTGAGCGCACGCAGTGTCACTGTGCCTGTCCGCTACCTGTCTGTGTGTGACAGGTGCACATTGTAATACCCATTACTTACTGCATATACCTTCCTACCTGTTGTTCAAAGAGCACCCACCTACCTACGTGAGCTGAGCACACGCAGTGCACTGTGCCTGTCCGCTACCTGTCTGTGTGTGACAGGTGCACATTGTAATACCCATTACTGCATATACCTACCTACCTACCTGTTGTTCACAGTGCACCCACCTACCTACGTGAGTTGAGCGCATGCAGTGTCACTGTGCCTGTCCGCTACCTGTGTGTGTGTGGCAGGTGCACAATGTAATACCCATTACTGCATATACCTAACTACCTACCTGTTGTTCACAGTGCACCCACCTACCTACGTGAGTTGAGCACACGCAGTGTCACTGTGCCTGTCCGCTACGTGTCTGTGTGTGACAGGTGCACATTGTAATACCCATTTCTGCATATACCTACCTGTTGTGTTCAGTGCACCCACCTACTTACGTGAGTGCACGCAGTGTGATATACCACTCCATGCATACCTGTTAACTGCACCTGTGTGACTGCACATTATATTAGTCAAGTCAGTGCATACCTTTCACTTCATCCCCCCCAATATGGACAAAACAAAAGGCAGAGGCAGGCCACCTGGCAGGTCTGTTCGAGGTTGCGCTGTCGTGATTTCGCCCTCGACCAAAGTACAATGTTCAGAAGAAGGCACGTGCCATCAACCTCCAGGTGTTAGACCCCTTGAAACATATTTTCCATTACTTTTGTGGCCAGCATAAGTGTTTCTATTTTTCAAAGTTCTCCTCCCCATTGAAGTCTATAGCGGTTCGCGGAAGTCCGCGCAAACCAAACTTTTGGCGGAAGTTCGCAAACCCGGTTCGCGAACCGAAAATTGGAGGTTCGGGCCATCTCTACCTGTCACTGCTACCCATCAGATCAGACCCTAATCTGCCCCTTACGGGCACCCAATTACCCACCCACACCCTCCGATTGCCCTCAGACCCCCCTGACCACCTTGCCAGTGCATTGCTTGCATCTATTCTCCCCTCTAATCACACCCTGATCACCTATCAATCTCCCGTCACCCCCTGTCACCACCTGTCACTGCTACCCATCAGATCAGACCCTACCTGTCACTGCTACCCATCAGATCAGACCCTAATCTGCCCCTTGCAGGCACCCTAACACCCACCCACACCCTCAGATCGCCCTCAGACCCCCGTGATCACCTCCCCAGTGCATTACTTAAATCTGTTCTCCCCTGTAATCACCCACTGATAACCCCCTGTCACCACCTGTCATTGCTACCCATCAGATCAGACCCTAATCTGCCCCTTGCGGGCACCCAATTACCCGCCCACACCCTCAGATCGCCCTCACGCCCCCCCCCCCCTGATTACCTCCCCAGTGCATTGCTTGCATCTATTCCCCCCTCTAATCACACCCTGAGACACCCATAAATCCCCCCCTGTCACCACCTGTCATCCCCTAGCACACCTACCCATCAGATCAGGCCCTAATTTGCCGTGTGTGGGCTCCTGATCACTCGGCCAAACCCTCAGATCCCCCTCAGACCCCCTTCCGATCACCTTCCCAGTGCATTGATTGCATCTATTCTCCCCTCTAATCACCCCTGAGACACCCATCAATAACCTCCTGTCACCACCTGTCACCCCCTAGCACTCCTATCCATCAGATCAGGCCCTAATCTGCCCCCGCGAGCTTCTGATCACCCGGCCAAACCCTCACCCGCCCCACCGCAGTGACAGAATTTTTTTTCCTGATCACTGCTGGTCTCTACGACTTAATTGTGGCTGAGACCAACCGTTATGCCACACAATACGCAACCGCCAATCCAAGAAGCTACCATGCCAAGCCTTTTCGGCGGAAACCACTCCAAGTTTCCGAACGTAACATTTTTGGGGCCTTCTCCTTAACATGGGTCTGGTCAAAAAGAATGTATTGCAGCCTTATTGGTCTACGCACCCAATACATCACATGCCCATGTTCTCTGCTGCCATGTCCAGGTCACGATTTGAGAACATCCTGCGCTTCCTGCACTTCAGTGCCAATACAACCTGTCATCTAAGAGGCCACCCTGCTTATGACCGGTTCCACAAAATTCGGCCCCTCATAGACCACCTGTCATCAAAATTTGCAGATGCTTATACCCCTAAATAGTCATTTTGAGGCATTTGGTTTCCAGACTACTACTCACGGTTTTGGGCCCCTAAAATGCCAGGGCAATATAGGAACCGCACAAGTGACCCCATTTTAGAAAGAAGACACCCCAAAGTATTTCGTTAGGTGTATGATGAGTTCATAGAAGATTTTATTTTTTGTCACAAGTTAGTGGGAAATGACACTTTGTGAAAAAAAAACAATAAAAATCAATTTCTGCTAACTTGTGACAAAAAATAAAATCTTCTATGAACTCACCATACTCATAATGGAATACCTTGGGGTGTTGTCTTTCTAAAATGGGGTCACTTGTGGGGTTCCTAAACTGCCCTGGCATTTTAGGGGCCCTAAACCGTGAGGTGTAGTCTAGAAACCAAATGCCTCAAAATGACCCATGAAACCCTAAAGGTACTCATAGGACTTTGGGCCCCTTAGCACACCTAGGCTGCAAAAAAGTGCCACACATGTGGTATCGCCGTACTCAGGAGAAGTAGTATAATGTGTTTTGGGGTGTATTTTTACACATACCCATGCTGGGTGGGAGAAATATCTCTGTAAATGAGAGAGAGATAGAGAGAGAGAGAGAGAGAGAGAGAGAGAGTTTTTGTTTAGCTTTTTAAGGCCACTCCCGGTTTTTAATCCGGATATCCGAATCTGACTGGATATTGGGTTCGGATATCCGATTCTACTCGGATACTCAAAAGTTTGGATTCGGATACCCGATTCGGATCCGGATATCTTGGAATCTATTTGTATTTTAAAAATTGGTATCCGAGCACCCCTGCCTCCGATGCCAACATTTCCTGCTTTCACTTAAAGACCCATCTGGCCAGGTACTTTCAATTTCTTCATTATGATGGAAAATACAAACTTATAATGGACATCGCCAATTGATGCAAATTCACTATCACATGCATTAAAACACGATAGGACAATGTAGTGTTTTAAAGGGAATCTGATGTGAAAATAAATTTATGAGATAATGATTTTTTTGTGTAGTACAGCTAAGAAATAGAACATTAGTAGCACAGAAACTAGTCTCCTATTTTTTTCCAGTACAGGAAGAGTTAAGAAACTAAACTTGTTATCTATGCAAAAGAGCTTCTCTGAGCTCTCCAACCAGTTTAGTTGGCTACAGTGCTGTTTTCTGAGGCACTTTACTTCAGAAAAAACTGTGAAAGACAACTTGAGATAAGATGTTTACTGCAGGGAAGTTGAAAGGGTCATTAGCTGTGCTCTGTTTCATAGTTTGAAATACAGTGTGATTTGTAAATTGCAACAATGATTGAATGGTGCAATGCTATAAAATATCTATATACCTGAAAATAAAAATATGAGACTCTTTTCTTTGCTACTAATGTTCTACTAATTATCCATACTACACATACAATTCATTATATCAGAAGTTTTTTTTTTTTTCTTGCTTCAGTGTCACTTTAAAGCTCCCGTTCAACCTTATAGAGGAACTTAAGTGAAAATAACAATGAATAAAAATGCATTTTTTTTTTACATTTTTTTATGTATTGATTATTTAGTCAGATTTTGTCCATTGTAACATTTTTCCTCTCCCTGATTTACATTCTGAAATGTATCACTAGTGGCGACATCTTTAGTTCTGCTAGGTGATCTGTACGGAATGTTCATTTACAGAGAGTTCTAAGCACAGAGGGAGGTATTGCTTGCTAGGCAGTTAGAAAAATCCATTATTTTCCACAATGCAACGAGGTTGACAGACAGCAAACTGTCAGGACCATGGCCATGACATCACACTGTGTGAGAGATTTCACCACAATATCAGAATATATATATATATATTATCAGTATATATTAGAATATATCACAATATCATATACAGGTAGTCCCTGGGTTATGAACGCCTGACTTACGAATGACCAGCCGTTACGAACTCCCGCCGACCCGACGCGATGACGTCATGCTGCCCGGGGACTTCCTCTTGTGCCCCCTTTTCTAATGCAGAGAATGTGCAGCGGAAGGCACAACAAGTCTCACCTCTTCAACGGCTGTTCCAGGCCAATCAGCAGCATCCTCTCACCCCTCAATGTTCCTCCCAGTGGCTTCCCTAGCGTCACGTAATGACGCAATCAAGAAGAGCCCCGCGGCTCCTTCTGATTGCGTCATCACGCGACACTACCAGTGAAGCCGCTGGGAGGAATGGTGAAGGGAGAGAGGACGTCGATGATTGGCCCGGAGCCGCCATGGATGAGGTGAGACTTGTAGTGGCTTCTGCTGTGCATACTCTGCATTAGGGGGCACGAGACGGCACAAGGAGACACAGAGGGGGGCAGAGATGACCGGGGGGAGGACGGCACTGGAAGCACAGGGGACAGAGAAGGCACAGCAATCCGACTTAAGGAAGTATTCAGGTTAAGAACGAGCCTACAGTCCCTATCTCGTTCGTTAACCGGGGACTACCTGTAGTTTATTTGAGAAAAGGTAAAGATTTCTAGTGGGAAAGGGAGTATCGGCTACTGATTGGGATGAAGTTTAACCCTTGGTTATCGTTCATCTTTAATGTTTATAGAAGGAAAACCCCTTCCATCTTACTAGTCGCTACTCCCAGGGCCGGTTCAAGTAACAATTGGGCCCTAGGGCAAAATTAGCTTTGGGGCCCCCCAACAGACACCCCCTGAACCAAAAAGCGTTATTAGAGGCCCTTTGATGCAGCCAAATTTCCCTACTGGGCCCCTGAGCTGGCTGCTGACCCTCCCCCAATCACCTCCCAACTTAACAGACTCTGCAGAGTCCCTGGGGAGCAACAGTTAATATGGGGAGGGACAACTTGGGGGCCCCTACAGGCTCTGGGGCCCTGGGGAAATTGCCCATTTTTTCCTATGGTAGCTCCGGCCCTGGCTACTCCGACTCCGTCCCTCAATCCAAAACACCTCCTCCACTGATGCCAAAAAGTTACACTTTGCTTTCCTGACTTGATTCACCACATCAATGGCTGTATTCACTAAACCATTAAAATCTACATGTAACAACTGCACCCATAAATTGGAACAGGAATTATGCAACATATGAAGCAAATGCACCCCTTGATGTGGTGAAGCAAGTCTGTTAAAAATTTGACAACAATATTCTTTCATAACAAAAGCCAGCCAGTCAGTCCTACTGAGAGCTACAAGAGGGAACTGTTGAGTTAAAGAAGATATGGTTGCAGTTGCACCAAGTACAAGCTCCTCTGTACAAGAACAAGTGGCCCATCAGATTTATATACCAGTGCATATTAAATACTGAATATTTACAGACCCATTTGCACAAAAAGAAGCAGCAGGGCAGAGAGACAACATTTTGTGAACTAGTAAGGTGTCGAAAGGATGTAAATTCAAAAAGGGCGCCTCTGGAATTTGGGCACTGGATAAAGCCTCTTGTGTAATAGCGGTAAAAGTAAAAATTATACCACTACGTAATTCTGTTTTTTACATATATTTTACTTACACCTAATCCTGTTCTCACACAGACCCTCACTCTACCGATGCTTAACCCTAACTGATCCCCCGCCACAAAATTTGCAGATATTTATGTCTAACCCTAACCTACTCTCACATGAGCCCTTCCTCTATTAATGCCTAACCCTAACCAATACCCGCTGCCATAAAATACCTAACCGACCACCAACCAATACCTTGGCCTAACCCTAACTGACCTCCTCCCCAACCAATGCCTAACCCTAACCATCATCCCCTGGCCCAATCCCTGCCAATTCCACACTGATCTGCCTCTAAAGATCTGCTGTGATGTCAAAGGTGCACATGTCAATACCTGCACTTAGCAGCTAAGTGTAAATTTGGGCGCTTCCACTTATAGCCGTTAAATCGTGGCGATTAACATGGGAGCACTCAAGCTACCGCAGCACATCCAGAACCCAAATGACCTGTTTCAGTCCAAGGGACACCAGTTCACAATGTGCATTTTTAGTCAAAATGATTTTCAGTAGACCGATTGCAGTAGACTCAATTGATCAGTCAGTGACATAAAAGTCGCTTGGTTTGCTCAAACCTGCTTGAAACTTATAAGAAATAAATAAAATAGAAATAAAATAGCAGTGTGTGCCTAATAGTAATGTAAATGTTTGTAATGTTTCATTCTTTTGCAATTCTCAGCTTATTCTATCTATATCAATTGATATGCATGCTTGAGTATATAACGTATATGAAGCTGTACACTTGCCAGGAATAAAAATCAATCAAAATTGTTTTTTGTTTTGTACCTAATTGAAATGCTTACTTTGTATCCACATAAGACCGAGGCATCACTGATGTCTCCCCCAATCCCTTTTATATGTATTGGCTGTGGTGCGTTTGATGAACGCCTCCCAGTGCTTGGAGCACCTGGGGAAGCGTTCACTGAATTCTCTACAACCAAAGAGTACAGACGACTGCAAACACCTTAGACATCAGTGATATTCTGTCCTACAACACTGTAATTGCTATGCAGCAAACACAGCCCCAAATAAAAGGAAATGTGTTCAAGGCACATTACTAGATGCATGAGTCCTTTTTTTGTTTGGACTCTACAGGCTGAAGATGCCAGAGAACCAGATGCATAGCTATGGGTGGGCAACGGGGCAAGGGGGGACACATGTCCCCAGGCTGTTAATGCAGAAGCATTTACAGCAGTAGAAAAAGCTGGGCACATCTGGCTATCTAAAGGGGGGCACACCTGGCTATCTATAGGGTGGCATACCTGGCTAACTAAATGGGGGATAAAAGCAAGAAGTTTTGAATCAGGATGATACCATTTATTGGCTAACTTAGAGATGGATAAACAGTGAGCTTTCGACTTATAAAAAGCCTTCGTCGGACTGGTTCCTGACCAGAACTGAAAAACACAGCTTATATACACTGACATACAGAGGAGAAACATTATTTAGCAAACATAAATGTAATTAGATGCCTTAACTGTTACTGAGGAGGCTTTCCCAGGCATCCTATCTAAATTGATAAGATCAATAGAATCCTCAACATGACATGAAGCAGACTCTGGTGATGGGGAGACATCGTAAATTCCGAATTCAAATGGTAACTGGCCTGGTTACATGCACCATTAATTCTAAGCTTAAGAGAATTGTGGCATTTAAAGCCAGCACCTGAAAGCAAATAAAATGAGTAGTGACAGTGAATTCCATCTTACACAGCATATGGCACAAAAATGAATGAAAAGATAGAAAAATTAAAATTAAAAGAACTGTGGCATTTAAAACCCATCGTACCAGCACAAGAAGTTGGAGTCCTTGTTTAAACCATCTTGTACAGTTTTGAACCAATGTATAAACTTAGTTTCTTGTGTTAGTCTCATGTTTCCTGATTTGAAGCCACCCATTAATACAGTGACGCGAAAATCGCTTAAACTGTGTCCAGGTAAACAAAAGTGTGTTGGTATTGGGAGATCAGTATAATTTGTAATATCCTTTTTCCTGCTGTTAATAGTGGATCTGTGGTGTGTCATGCGATCCCGCAGTGGTTGACATGTTTCTCCCACATAAATTCCTTTGGGGCATTTTGCACACATGATCAGATATACCACATTAGATGAGTCGCAGGAAAAGGTGCCTTGTACTTTGTATTCCTGTTGTGTACCCAGTATTAGTATCCTGTCAGTGGAATGGATGTATTCACAGGTCCCACATGTTTTCCCTCGGCAGGGGAATGTTCCATTCTGTTCTTGCCTATTTAAGGCACTCCTCACTATCATCTGCTTAAGATTGGGTGGCTGTCGGAACGCAAGGAGGGGAGGTTCAGGGAATATCTTTTTCAGTCTCTGATCCTTGTGTAGAACAGGATGAAGTTCTTTTGCAATCTTTCTTAAGATTTCCAAGCGTGGGTTGTAGGTTACTACCAGTGGGACACGGCTCTCTTCCTGGCTCTGCTTGTACTCCAGGAGCTGAGTCCTAGGGATGTTGTTAGCTTTCCTGATTGGGGTCTCAGCCATTAGAGGATTGTATCCCTGTTTTATGAAATTCTTCTTCAGGTAACCCAGGTGTTTGTCTTTGTCATCCTTGTCAGAACAGATCCGATTGCATCTTATTGCTTGGCTGTAAATTATGGAATTCTTTATATGTTTTTGTGCCATATGCTGTGTAAGATGGAATTCACTGTCACTACTCATTTTATTTGCTTTCAGGTGCTGGCTTTAAATGCCACAATTCTCTTAAGCTTAGAATTAATGGTGCATGTAACCAGGCCAGTTACCATTTGAATTCGGAATTTACGATGTCTCCCCATCACCAGAGTCTGCTTCATGTCATGTTGAGGATTCTATTGATCTTATCAATTTAGATAGGATGCCTGGGAAAGCCTCCTCAGTAACAGTTAAGGCATCTAATTACATTTATGTTTGCTAAAGAATGTTTCTCCTCTGTATGTCAGTGTATATAAGCTGTGTTTTTCAGTTCTGGTCAGGAACCAGTCCGACGAAGGCTTTTTATAAGTCGAAAGCTCACTGTTTATCCATCTCTAAGTTAGCCAATAAATGGTATCATCCTGATTCAAAACTTCTTGCTTTTACTCATGGCTAACACGGTACAACACTTTACTGCTTCTACTAAATGGGGGATGGGGCACATCTGGCTATCTAAAGGGGGGCACATTTGGCTACTTAAAGGGGGGCACAGCTGGCTATCTGAACAAGGGAAGGGGACAAATTTGACTATCTAACTGGGGGGGAAAGGGGCACATATTGCTATCTTTAGGTGATGTCTATTTAAACAGCATTTGTACATTTGGCTCCAGCCATGACCATGCACATTTTGTCCAGATGGGGGGGAGGGACACAAAAACTGTCTTTGTCCCCGGGTGCTGAAAACCCTATCTACGCCTCTGCAGAAAACATAAGTAACGCTGGAAACCTAGCTTGAATTTATTAAAAATATCTGCAGTATCTGGCAAGTGTTCTCAACCTAGGCCACATTAGCAAGGTTGTTAAAAAAAGGTTAGTCAATTGTTATTTATTTAGTGCCAACATCTTCTGTAATGCTGTACATAGCACAAAACAGATAATAGTGGGGAGCATAGACACATGAGTAATTCATCACACTGCATAATCAGGACATCCAGCAACACAAGTACAAATACATACAACCCGACGGCATGACAAATCGCACAACCAAACGATTGCACGACTTATATTTTCCGCACCCCAATCAATTGAATGACCAACACATTTGCATCCTGTGCACACAAGCAAACAACAGACTGCAACATATGGCCGCATTCAAACCAACTTGTTCAAACGGCTTGTACACATGTGGCCAACTGCACAATATCAGCCTAACAGTCATGTGGGTTGAACCACCCCCCCCCCCCCCACCCCCGGAAGCTCTATTGACACACAAAAGAGTCTATCACAAGGTGAGCAAATCTATGAAGTAATCTAAAGGAAAAATACACAGCTTTTTTTCTGCTGCACAAAGAGCAATAGGCTTTCTAAAGATGGTGGCTGGCTTGGGTACATAGAGAGGCATGGGTGCCTCAAGCACCCTGGTAATTAAGAGGTGAGTATACATTTTCCAAATTAGGGTGCCTCTGCTGTATTGGACTTACACTGCAGCTAGGGAACTACTAGGACTGGTGATGGTATCCATGTGTGTTTTGTACTGCTGCAATAACTGACACCACAAAACTGTTTGGAGGGTGGTCCTCCTTTTAATTTAGGAGGTGTGGGGTGATATCCTGTTACCGTATTCTGTTTTATTGTGCTGAGATGGCCTACATTAACAGGAGTATTCAGCCACAAGTTAAATACACTTGGCTGTACCGCACCTGTGTTCACAAGAAATAGTTTGTTTTAAAATAGCTATCCCAGACCTGTGGCACTTTGCACACTGTGAAATTGTAAGTTCCGCCACACTCTGAGCTACCCTGTAATATGGACATGCAGGTGCTAATTGGATTTTTCCTTTGAGTTCAGAGATCATTTTCAGGTAAATCTTGGTTAACTGTTTCATATTGTGGACATACTGCATAGAGTATTAGTTATACATTCACTTTTCACAATATTAACATGGATCCCTGTTCCATTCTGCAAAATGAACACTATTGCCCACATGTGTCAAAGATTGCAGCAATGGGTACACACACAAACATGGCACATCAAAGCACTTGATGACAGGGGTGTAACATTAGTCATAGGCAAACGCAGGGGGGAATAACAGCTGCCCAGAATCCCCCCTCAGATCAGGGCCAGTGCAGTGTCTGGGGACAGGTTCAAGTTCAGACACCAGAATGTCTGCAGGCATTCTACAGCACACAGCACTGCCCCCTTTCTATCTCCGCTACAGTTGACTTTGGATGGAGCAGCAGCGTGTGTACAGAGTATGGAGCAGCAGCGTGTGTACAGATCATGGAGCAGCTTTGGGAACCTTAACAGAGTCAGGTATGAGCACAGCCCTGTGCCCTGCTGTGTGAACATTACCAATGTCAGCTGTCCTCATTATATCTGTTTCCAAACTGCTCCGGATTGATCCCATTGTCGATTGGGAGCAGATCAGACATTTAAGAAATAATTGTCAGATCCTGTCAGTTGGACAAGAAATTGCATTATGTGTACCCAGCATGATATACTACCATATTATTATACAGTATTGTGCATGGCTGAGAGAAACCTTTCAGGAATCCCCCCCCCCCTTGGAAATCCTGGGTTTGCCCCTGTTAGTGGCATGGCCCCACAGCAAAATTATTGTGCCCCCCCATCATCATGTGGTAAGAGGAGGCAACATTGTTATATTTACCTAATCCACACTGCATCTGGTCTCCTTTTCCTCCCAGGTCCTGCGCACTCTATGTTGCCACCCTGATGCTCCTGAGGATGTGACATAAATCAGGAGCCCGAGGAAGTCAGCATGCAGTGTGCGAATAGCTAAACAAGGAGGAGACCTGATTCAGCATGGAGTTGGTAAATATAACAGCGTTCCCGTTTTTTTACACTTTGAAAGAGGGGGAGGAGGATTGGACCCTATAGCCAGGGGCCTAGCTTGGAATCATTTGGCCTCCCTGTGAAACTTTAGATGGGGCCCCCTCCCGCCATCTTGCAGGGGTAAACTGAGAATCAACACTGAAGCACTGCACACATTTTCCATTTTCTTTATCAAATACATTAGCTTCTGTGATAAAACGTGCACGTTTCCAACCATACAGACACACATGGTGTGCAGAAAACGCATACAGACAAATGCACACAGAAAACTGACAAACAAGTGTGCTCCCAGCCTCAGCGTATCACACTCACCCTGTCTATAGGCTGCCATACACTGGTCGATTGCCAGCAGATAGATCGACCAGCAGATAGATCCCTCTGTGATCGAATCTGATCAAACAGGGATCTATTGGCTGCCTACACTGCAAACAGATTTTGAATCTATTTCACTTTGAAACCGATTCACAATCTGTGGAGCTGCCGCTGCCGCCGTACCCTGCATACAATACCTGATCCGGCCCCGGTCTCTGCTGTCTCTTCTATGCTCCAGGATCCAGGGCTACAGCTTCACTTTACTTCCTGTCGGGGGAAGTTTAAACAGTAGAGGGCGCTCTACTGTTTAAACTTCCCCCGACAGGAAGTAAGTGAATCCAGCCGGAGCCCAGCGCGGAGAAGTGACAGCGGGGACACGCGCCGGCGGAATGAGTAATGTATTGCTGCTAGTGTCGGTCATCAAACATTCGAACGCCACTATCGACGCACTCCCGACCCGCCGGCGATCGAGCGAAATCTTCCGCATGGACAGATCGACTGGAACGATCGATTTCAGTCGGAAATCGATCATTCGGTCAGCGTTTGCGCAACGATTTCACAGCAGAATCGATCACAGTGATCGAATCTGCAGTATATCGGCAGGAAATTGTGTAAGTGTATGGGCCCCTTATGTCTGATGGAGCAGAACTGGCTCTGCAGACTTCTCCAGCATATCTACAGTACACAGCACTTGGGGAGGGGTAGAGAGGTTGGGGGCAGAACTGTCTCTGCAGACTCCTCCAGCATCACTACAGTACAGAGCATTTGGAGAGGGGTAGAAAGGTTGAGAGCTGGGCGCTATGTTCAAGAGCATGCTGCACACTGAATATGGACTGTCTACAACACTTTGTATGATTCCTTATCCGTGGCTGAGCAGATGCAGTCATTAGAACAATCATATACTATATCAGGTGGCAGATGCACTCCTATTAAGCAATAAATACAAATAGATGCAAACTTTATAAAATATAACAATCCTGGATCGCTTTGTAAAGGGTTGGATAAACCCCTAAAAATAGTAATAAAAAAGGGTTACATGAGCGATCTACAGTTCACAGATGAAAATTGCATGCAATTACTCAGTCCCAGTCAGTAGTCAGAGTATCTTCTCAAATCCAAATGGTACAGGCATCAGCAACCCTCATGAAAAGAAATAGAATAAAAAATACACATAGTGAAGTCCCATCATCACTTTATATCTGTATCCAAAAGGTACTATAGTCCGCCTCCAGTGTTGGTGTAAATCAGTGCATAACACACAGCTCCTCCACCGAATTGAGCAAACAATTGCGCTCACCAGATCTCTATGTAGACCCCTCACAGACCAGCCAGTAACACTTGTTTGTACTCCGGTGGGCAATGGCTGCCTTACTTTCTTCTTATATAATATATTCTGATATATGTTCACCTATGTATGTGTTTAGGGGCAAAGAACAAAGTTCCTTTCTATGTTCTACCAATTCAATAAGTCGACTAGTTCTTAATAATAATTTAATCTCAACCAGCCAAATGTTCAATTCATTATTTAAAATAGAGTATTGTGTCTGCCAAGTATGCCCTCTACAGAAAAGAGCCCCATGAAATCACTCTGTGCTTCAATAACTGCTGACAGTTTAGCTACAGCAGGTGGCCATAAAATGCGAACATTTGAATAGAAGAAAGAGGAATAAAAATGATGAGACTCAAGTGTACATTCTTATATTCAGCTTCAGAATGAATAAAAATGGAGTCTTTAGGGCTCGTTTATTCCCACTGACGAAACGGCAAAGCCAAATTACCCTCTAGTGGAATATCTTGGCTTTTCTGTGGGGCATTTTTCTATATTTTCTATCTCTGATGTGATGGTGGAAATGTTGTAAGCAATTAAAAATGAGCAATGGCTCGCTTTGCAAATGCAGAGCATGTAGGCTGTAGATTAAGGCCATATAAAATATTTCTTGAAAATGTCAATATGTTTTACAGCCCTGGAAGCAGCTGACTCAGTATCCTAGCAAGCAGGCATTTAAGTTACGAGTGTTCAGTGCTTTGGATTAGAGGTTGAAGGTGGTCCTGTGAGATGACTGCTTGCTGCTTTTGGTTATTGCCACCATTTCACAACACCCCTTTTGTTCATAGTAAATGCATAAGCTCAGCACAGCACCAACCCAAATAGAGATGCTGAGGTCTGGTGGCGACTCTTAACATTGAAGGCAATAGCTTCAGAAAAAGAGAGCCAAAGTAAAGCAACTGACCACATAGGAGCTTGCATTCATAAAGAGATTTATAATTACATAAAGTACTTCTGTACTGAGGTTTATAGACCTGAAATAAAAAAAGCACCACCGCACAACTCACCTACTCCTGGATCCCTTTGTTGCCTTCTCTGCCCTGCCAGCTCTCCCATTCCGCTGCCGGTGTCTACCCCATATCTGCCGGCATCTTCACAGCTATGGCGCTGACCTGGAAGTAGCACCATAGTAGTGGAGATACCGGCTGATACGAGGAAACACGGCGGCAGAACAGGAGAGCTAACAAGGCAGAAAAGACAGCCAAGGGATCCAGGAGTAGGTGAGTTGTGTGGTGGATCTTTTTTTTTTTTGCAGGTCTTAAAAGTTTGGCGGTGCAGGGGCGCATGAAAGGGAAGGATAACTGCCATTTCCTCCCTGCTCATATTGGACGCTATAGTCAGTCAAAGATTTCAGCTGATTAGAACGGGGACTCCTGGGGGCACTGAACTGAGAGAATGGTTCTGTGACATATGTCACAGCACCAATCAAACAAGGGAAACTTGGGCACATGAGGCAAGTGGACAAAAAAGGGCGCTGCCATTTACTCCCATAATAAATATCGTTTGATGGGCGCTGAACAGGAAAAAAGGGCGCCCGGAGATTATTAACGTTTTCAAACTGCGCTTGTGATGATTTCAGTTTACAAGATGACGAATAACATTTACAAAAATACTAAATATATCTATTGTATTTAACTAAAACATTATTTCTGTATACTTCTTCCTTCTGACGTCATCATCTTCTGTATACTCCTTTCTTCTGGCATCATCGTCTTCTGTATACTGTATACATCGTCTTCGGTATACTTCTTCATTCTTCCAGCATTTTCATTTGTATGCTTATTTCTTCTTCTTTATAGTGGACCTGAACTCTTGCACAGGACAGAAGGAAAACGTAGAGAAATGCACCCTGTATGTATTTAAAGAGTTCAGCTTGTTTAATTCCCCCTCATTTCAAATTTGTGTCTAATCACAAGTTGTAATTTGCATATTGTTACGGCGCCGGGCAGTTTGGTGCAGGGCGAGTCGAATGATGACTCTCCCTGCTGCTGCAAAAAACTCCCCCGCAGCGTTAAATACTATTCACCCTTCGAGTTGTAGCAAGTCAGAGGAAGATGTAATTTGGAGTCTGGCAACCGCCAGAGTCCCAAATTACCGTTATGTGGGGCGCAGCATAGCGTTGCTGCTATGGCGACGCCCAGCTTTGGTGCTCTGCTCTGGACTCATTTGAAAGCACAGGATGTTAATATGTCTGCTTCCATGCAGAAGTAGAAACAGTGCAGGATTTGTATCAGCTGTAACAAAGAAATGTTTTTTGTTTAAAGGTTATTATGCTGTCTTGTATCTGTTAGAGCAGAGAGGACGTTTTGAGTTCAGAAAATTTTGCTTAAAGGGTTTACTTCCTACTGGAGGCTGTATACCAATGGGACCCACCACACTGATGCACCACTGCTAGGCACCCCTGCTACCACTGCTACCTGCTGCACCTCTTCTGGGTGCACCCATAACTTTAATTCCCTACCTCCAAACCACCAACTCCATTAGGCACCTACTATTCCCCGCCTCTCTCCGCTAGACTACAGTAAAAGTTACCTTGGCAAAATAATTTTTAAATACTTGTCAACCGCTCTATGCCGATTGGCATGAACATGGCGGCAGCACCAGGACTGCTCAACAGCAATTGTCGTGAAGTCCTGGGGCGGGGTTTTGCAGGAGATTGCGCGCTTCGCTCCGTCATCAGTATCCCAGCAGAGATCACCATCTATTTACAATGTACAGTGCTGCGATCTAAGGCAGCGCTGTACTGGGGACAGCCATGTCACTCGGCTGTCCCCTGGGGAGGCACAGGAGCGATTGACTGTCATAGGCTGATGCCTATGACAGCCGATCACAATGATTGGCTGGTGGGGGAGGGAGGGCCAGGAATAAAAAAATGTATTACAAAAAATAAAAAACACACCATGAGTGAGTACTATAGGCAGTTTGGAATAAAGCAAGTTCACCATGTTATAATTCACCTTTTTGCTTCGACACCAGCAACTTCTTAGAGTTGCACCTCACAGACTGTGAGATAACTTGACTCTCACATAGCAAGCATTATGGGAGATAGACCGTTCTCAGTCGTCTTCAAAGTACAAGGTGTTTATTCAGGAGACAGATATACAGATACAGTTCGTCACATCTTAGCCAAGCAGATTCTCATGTTGCGTTACAAGCTCTTGATCACCTTCCTGTTGAAGGTAATCAGGTCATCTTCTTATGTCTATCCTATGTTACATCCTCTAGACTATCTACGTACAGCATACATCATATCAGAACAGAAATGGATTATATAAAGGTTTAAGCCAGCAGGGACAGGTAGCAAGACAGAAAAGTGCTACTCCATACTCCGGCTGTGGGTTTTATATGAACCAGAAAGAGTTAAATGTGACCTCATCTGAGCCATCTATGATTGGTTCAGATCCCTTGTAATGTCAGGACACACACCTACTCGATTAATATTCCATGACCACTTTCACTTACTTACAGGAATGTTCTGTTTTATAAATATGGCCTATGTTGATTGTTCCCGTAGTCCATTTGTCTGGGGCAGTGTAGGCCTAAGACCTTGGACTACAAACATCTTCTCAGTATCTGCTTGTATCATCTGCTTCAAGCAGACACTGAGATGCTTCTGCCTGCTTCACGAAAACCTCTATTTAAAGGTATACTCTGCGAACAAGCCTTTTACCTAAAACTCAGTCCAGATAACTGAGGCCTACTTGAATCATAACACACACACAACCGCTAGCGACACATGAAGTTACCTCTCCTGATGGAATTGTTATGGATAGACTTCAGCATGTGCAACTTAAATGATCGGCCGATCTGAACAGTATTGCAAGTATGTGTGTGGCATGCGTGAGTATGGATCAGAGGAGCGCTCCTACAGTTGGCCTAGCATAGTTTTTATGGGGGGGGGGGGGGTGTTAGTGGGATGCTTACTATTTTTGGGGTACCACATGTGTCTTGACCAATAAAGTTTTTCTACTTTTATAGTTCCTGAGTGGAGGTCTGGCTTCTTTTCCTGGTCCTGGGCTGTATTGCAGACTAACCTTCCCTAACTTCTTTTGAAGTGGGTGAACTAACTTATTGATTGACCTGTGCACCGGAATGCTATATTGAAAGAACAAAAAAGTGCCCAACATCTGTAATGGTTTAGTCTGGTATTGTTGCATTTGGCATTGGGAAACCATATACTACTGATGTAAAAAGAAGTGCACAAAAGTATGCTCATATGCTCAAATCCTAACTAGTAGAACTGTTTTGGTGACAATGCTGATTACCATTTAACAAAGATTGTGCAGGACTGGTTTGGAACCAGATGTGCTTGTCATCCTGACATGCCTGTTTGCCTCATTTGAACTTAATCAAATGTTTGTGATAGAAATTCACTATGGAAATATCAGGAAACGGCCAATACGTAAACAAATGTTAATTGAAATTAAATTCACATATGTCGTTGTGTAATTTCTGTTGAAATAACAGAAACATCAGTCCACACACAATGCTGAAAAGCTATTCAATTAAATGTTGACATGCATTATGGTGCAATATGTGTTTGAAATGCTCTGTTATTCATTATCAGTTTCTTGGTATAGAGATTAACTATATTTGTAAAAAAATAGATATGTTACACATGTTTAACAATAGGGTCTAAATCAGTTTTTAAAACAAACATTATTTTTATTGCATACTATTATAAGTTATTTATTTTTAGGTCAGATTTGAAATTTAAATGACATTGCCTTGCCATAATGTGTTACGTTTCTATTATTTTTTCCTTTGTTATTTCTCTTCACACATGTTGGGGTCCACATAGAGGTAGGTGTTGCATTGGGCATTCCTGTGTATTTGTAAAAACAATGTATTCTTCTTCTTCTTCCTCTTCTTCTTCTTCTTCTTCTTCCTCTTCTTCTTCTTCTTCTTCCTCTTCTTCTTCTTCTTCTTCCTCTTCTTCTTCTTCTTCTTCTTCTTCCTCTTCTTATTATTATTATTATTATTATTATTATTATTATTATTATTTGTTATTTATATAGTGCCAACATCTTCCATGGTGCTGTACACAGTACAAAACAAATATTGGGAAACATAACAACTACTGTTTCTTAAAGAGGAACTCCAGTGAACATCTTACTGTTGGCAGGTGATGTAGCTGCTGCATGGTTTTTGGCCGTTGGAAACAGCTGTAAACAGCTATTTCCCACAAAAGTTCAAACTTTTATTGTGGGAGGGGTTACTTGTGGGAGGGGTTTCACCACAATATTAGTCATACAGCGCCCCCTGATGGTCTGTTTGTGAAAAGGAATAGATTTCTCATGTAAAAGGGGGTATCAGCTACTGATTGGGATAAAGTTCAATTTTTGGTCGGAGTTTCTCTTTAACATAACATAACAACTGTTTCTTAACTCTTCATGTACTGGAAACAATATTAGACTTATGTCTCTGCTCCTGGTGTTTTATTTCTTAGCTGTACTACAAATACAAATCCATTATATCATAATTCTTTTTCGCTTCAGTGTCTCTTTAAACTGTCAAAATTTGTAATTCTACATTCCGTGAATTATGTTTGTTTATCCCTACTTGTGAGTCCATAGTGCAAAGAGGCTGCTGTGGCTGTCCAATGCTGCTGCAGAAGACAATCATATTAGTACTACCAAAGAAAAATGTAATCATAGTAATTCCAAATCCTACCTATGCTTTCCCTCGCTGCTTAATTCGGGTACCTCTGGGTCCTTCTCATAGCGCACTAAGTCTTTCCAAAGTATTTGCTATACAATCTGCAAAGACCTTCCTTTCATGGGATTGGATGGCTTTTGTGTTACCTTTGCACGAGTAGCTGCTGTTCAGGGTCAAAGGCTTGCCAAGTGTATTATGGTGGTGCTTGCTTAATTTTTACAAAGCAACAAAAATGCAACGAAACAGATACAAAAATGGCGTATTCTTATTCATGACTTGATCACAAGGCAAGGAAAGCTGTTCATTGATTAAATAAAATCACTGTCTGCTATGGTAGCAGTGATCTGCAAATTCTGTGATACACCACATCTCTGTCAGGGCCTTACATAGGCAGACAGTTCTGACATCTAGTTATGTAACATTGTTTTACATTCTCTCTGGTCCATTGATTCAATATACCGTAGTGTTGTATAACGTGATGTGTATATGCAGAGAATGTAATGTCACCCAACTGTTATGTGACAGTCATGATGTAAACCATTCAATCTTGTGCTTTTAATAGATTTGTAAGCTGTCACTTGTCACCTATCTTTGACAAGTAACTTGTGACCATCTTGGGATATTAAAATGTAAAATGACAGATTTTTTTTACTTGGTTGGTTCTCACCAACACCTTCTGTGGACATTGTTCGGTGCTTACTGCTTACCAATATACATTTTTTGTTTTGTTTACAATTAAGTTGTCTCCATCACTTTTTTCAGTATGTACACATTGAAAAGGACTGTTTTTACAATAACTTGTCACCTTCACCTCATTGGGGAATTTTCCAGTGCTTAGAAGTTTGAAGAGAAAAATAAGTTTTGACAAATACATTATTACTTATTCCTACAAATATTTCATCATTTAAAGGTTTCACCTGATGGGCCATTTGTTACAAATCTCTTGTTGTTGCTGTCACTTCAAGGGCCTTACAAATGCAGGTCAGTTGTCCTTTAAAGGGACTCAGAGCAGTGCAGAAACTATGGAAAGATGCATATCATTTTAAAGCTCTCTTTCTCCTCTTTCCAATGATATATAAACCGCCGCCCTACGCCTTTTAGTTTTCGCTATTTTCGCGATTGAAATTGCCGTGGCCGCGATTTCGATCGCGAAAATAGAGAAAACGAAAAGGCGTAGGACAACGATTTAGGTGTCGTCAGAAAGAGGAGAAAGAGAGCTTTAAAATGATATCCATCAAGCCATAGTTATATTGTATTACACAGGACGACACTTTCCCCAGTGTCAGCAGCTCCATTCTGCTGAATGGAGCTGCTGACTTTGACAAAAAGTCGCCCTGTGTAATACAATATAACTATGGCTTGATGGATATCATTTTAAAGCTCTCTTTCTCCTCTTTCTGACGACACTTAAATCGTTGCCCTATGCCTTTTAGTTTTCTCTATTTTCGCCATCGAAATCGCCGCCGCGGCAATTTCAATCGCGAAAATAGCGAAAACTAAAAGGCGTAGGGTGGTGGTTTATATATCATTGGAAAGAGGAGAATGAGAGCTTTAAAATGATGTGCATCTTTCCATAGTTTCTGCACTGCTCGGAGTCCCTTTAAGGATTCTCAATAAAAATATCCTTCTGCAATGTTCTTTCATCTCAAATGCTCCCCCTGAGCACAGAAAGCCAAATGCAGAGTTATGCTAATGAATCCAAAAGTTCCAAAGTCTCTTTACAACAAAATAAAGGGTATGTGCAAAGAATTTCCTGCAGAGGCTTCCATTTCCTGTTCATATGCCCAAAACAATGTGGCTCTGGCTTCTCAGCAGGGGACATAATTCAATTCTTTTATCCAAGATAAACTCATCAGGCTTTCTTCTCAAGCGCGGTTGAGCTGTAATAACACATCATTTCTAAGGTGTGATGCAAAAGGCTAAGAGCTATTAACTTGTTCAGAACGAAGATCAATTCAATGCCCTCGAAGCAGCAAGAGGCTTAAAACACGGGACACAAAATAGAAAGATGAAATTCCCTCCTTTCAGTCTTTCTATGCCTTACTAAATCCTGGAAATAATTCTGACCTTTTATGTGATTGCTGGATTTCTTTCTAATCTATGACCCAGAAAAAAAAATATTATTGGACAAGATGAATGATTTTGGGGGGCATGCAGCTCTGGCTAAGGGGGTGCTGTCCCCAGCTGTCTGTGCAGTGAAGTCATTCCATATAATGAGCCTAATAGCTTGGTAATTAGAAAACCAGCTGGTAGCAGGGGTGGGAAGCAGCTGCTCCAAAATACAGGAATAATATATTTCCCATAGCGAAATTTACTCGGATTTAAAATAATTTAAACAGCCACTAAGTAAATATTACAAACCTGTTTATGGAAAATTTAGTTTAATAGCAAGTGTATGCATGTGTGTGTGCGCGCGTGTGTGAGCGTGTATGTGTGCATAAAAGCTCTAGGAACTGCTAACATGTAAATGTTAAAGTAGAGGTGGTGGCCGGATAGTGTAATGGTTAAGGGCTCTGCCTCTGACAGCAGCGACCTGGAGTTTAATCTTGGCTCTTTCTGTTCAGTAAACTGCACCTATTCAGTAAGGAGTCTTTAGGCAAGACTCCCTAACACTGCTGCTGCCTACTGAGAGCGCTCTAGTGGCTGCAGCTCTGGCGCTTTGAGTCTGCCAGGAGAAAAGTGCAATGTAAATATTATATGGTCTGTCTTGTCTAGAGAGGGTATGGGGATATATGTTTATTTCCTGAGGGTGGCACTGGGAAGACATAAGGAGATCTTTCAAGGACAGGTTAAGGCCAATTACTTATGCTTACAGTTTTTTCTTTTGGTCAAGATTGTCAATCAAGACCATCTCTGACGAGAATCTAGCCCCAATGCTCAGTTAACAATTTGGATTGCGGGATCGTCTCACCCAACCACATTATTCCTTCTTTACCCGACAACTGCAAGCCATTCCATGGGGTATGTCCTTCCTTCCACAGCAGCAGACGCATCCTGAGACTGCAGCCTTCTGAAGAGTCTAAATTGCATGCAGTCCTGAACTGGCCCCTAATCCCTGAAGTGACAATCTTTGTGCACATATATGCACCCCAAAAATTCTGGTATTAACAAGCACTTTGGTGCAGAGGGGAAAGCTTTGCTGTTTCTCTCTTCCAGACTCCTCCCCCGCTTCCCCACCTTGACCATGTCCATGTGGGCTGGAATAGCTCAGGGTGCAGAGCCCCATGCAGTCCATGCTCTGAATTCTTGCTATTCCAGCCTGCATGAGGGATAAGAGGTTGAAGAGGCTTAGGAGGGGGGGGGGGGGGCACCTCTTTATTTTAATTCTAAAAAATAGGTATATTTGGCAGGGATCCTTATACAGCAGTATTTTGGCTGTACAGCGATCCCTAGCAAAAGCATTACAACTTGCTTGAGGACTTTCCTGGAAACACACTGCTGTTTCTGTTGACATATGTAAATTTTCATTACCGATAGGTAGATACTTTATCTGTCATTTAACTGCATTTAAAGAGGAACTCCAGTGAAAATAATGTAATAAAAAAAGTGCTGCATTTTTACTATAATTATGTATAAATGATTAAGTCAGTGTTTGCCTATTGTAAAATCTTTTAAATCCCTGATTTACGTTTTGACATTTATTACATGGTGACATTTTTACTGTTGGCAGGTGATGTGCTGCTGCATGTTTTTTTGGCAGTTGGAAACCGCTGTAAACAGCTATTTCCCACAATGCTGCAAGGTTCACAGACAGGAAACTGCCAAAAGTATGTATTTTTCTTGTTTCTTGTGGGAGGGGTTTCACTACAATATCAGCCATACAGCACCACCATGATGGTCTGTTTGTGAAAAGGAATAGATTTCTCATGTAAAAGGGGGTATCAGCTACTAATTGGGATAAAGTTAAATTCTTGGTCGGAGTTTCTCTTTAAGAAACAACAAGTTCATTTAGAAAAAAATTCAATTGTTCCCATTGTTCTCCTTATCCCTTCCCTATTAAAGCGGAATATAACCCAGCATTTCATCTTTGCTCTAAAACATTATTTACAGCATATTATATGCAACCAGCATTTTTTTTTTTACTAGACCAGCATTCAAAGGTTTACACACAGAACTTGAAAGTTCAGTGTAGTGAAATGTGGATGTATCCGAAGTTGTAGATTATGTTATCTTGTGTTTACTTAAATGTATCAAGAGAGGAATATGACACATTCTCTGACTGTGCAGAAGCAGCTCGACACAGACAGAGAGTCAAAGCATGTCTTGCCTTCAATACATAATGAATAAAACCAGTTATTAAAGGAATACTATCGATGTATGCATTTATTTTTAAATGCTGTATGTTGTAGCACACATTAGGGCAAGTACTAGGAGCAATTTGATTCCTCACACAGCTGTTCCTCTCAGCTGTAAAATCCTCCGTCAGTTTTGGCGTCAGTGTTGGATACAAAATGTATCTAATACTGAGCTCCCAGAGGGCTAGACCATGTCTCTGCAAAGGGGAGATGCTATCAACTCCTCAGTTTATAGTTTAATTATCACCTTGCTGAAGGAATCTTGTTGATATGGTGGTAAGGGGTTAAAGATTTTAGCAATGTGTGTTTATTATCTTTGCTTCTCTTTACTGATAAAGATACTAATAATGCTAATTGTAGACAGTGGTCTGCCCCTCTCAGCAGCTTGTAAAGTGGATGCAGCCTGGAGTGAATCGCCTCAAGCAGGCAGCCAGTCTGAGTGTAAACACAGACTCCTGGTATAGCTAGTTATATTCCAGCAATATTCCAGCTCATTTAGTTACCTGTTACCACCTCAGATAAGCCTATTTCTCCTCATGTCTGCTGCATGCTGTGAGTGACACAGTGAAATATATTTGTGAGCTGTGTGACAGAGTAACCAAGCAGCTCAGGGTGACCAAAACTACTATGAGCTGTGTGAGAAATGAATTTTTAAGCAGGGATAGTGAGAGAGAGACCTGGGTGAATAAATAAAGTGCCCCTAGCACTAGTGGTAATGTGTACACTAATATAGAGTATTAAAAAAAAAGTCGTTTCAATCGATAGTACTCCTTTAATAAAATGCAAAGTCAGCTCACAAAGCAAAAAACTGTACTTTTGTGAACCTATAATTTATTTATTTATTTATTGTATTTATAAAGCGCCAACATATTACGCAATGCTGGCATATCATTTCTAAATGAATAATAATACTTATGCACAAATGCAAATATGATAACCGTATGGCATATAAAAAGTAGTAAAACATGTTTTTATTGAATATTATGTCAGGGTTTTAAACCGCTTTAAGGGATTTTTCCCCTTCTGTACCAGAGATATTGTCACCTGTCAGTGCTCCTCCCATCCATTTGGCAAAAACTTTATAGCTACTTATCATAAAGGAATGATCTATAGCATGTTTTTTGCCACCAATTAAGCTTTCTTTGGGGGGTACATTTTGCTAAGAATTATTTTATTCTAAATGCATTTAAATGGGAATAATAAGAAAAAAATAGAAAAAAATCAATTTTTCTCAATTTTTGACCATTATATTTTTAAAATAAAACGTTCCACCGTGGAAAAAAAACATACATTTTATTTGCTCATTTGTCCCAGTTATTGCAACACTTAAAATATTTCCCTAGTACAATATATGGCGACACTATTTTATTTGGAATTAAAGGTGTATTTTTTCTGTTTTGCGTCCATCACTAATTACAAGCCCATAATTGCAAAAATAACAGTAACATAACCCCATAACATACACATTAAAAAAAAGTTCAATCCCTAAGGCAACTATGAATTTTTTTTATTTTCATTTTTTTTATATTTGCAAATATTTTATTTGGGTAACTATGGGAGAGTGAGGGGTTTAAGGGGTTAATTTAAATTGTGTACTGTATATATATATATATATATATATATATATATATATATATATATATATATGTACAGAGGGGCTGCAGCACACAACAGGAAAACAGTGACAGGGGCTCTTAGTTACGCTTTAACGCGCTTAAGCTCACCAACTGCGCCAAAGTGTCCCCAATCTGGTGAGTCCTACTCTACCATGCAAAATGCCAGTTTTTATAAGCAGTCTAGTGGGAACTAAACCAAAAACCCTAAAATGTCAACTAGATGGGAAAAAAGGAAATTAAAAACACCTCACCCTTCACCTAGCTACCAAACGAACTCTCTTAACATGTGCAAAGCACTCATTTATATACTTAACTGTGCTAGAGGTGGGCGTGGTCATGCAGGCTCACAGGGGAAAATTATAAATAAATTACCAAGGGGTGAGCAGCACAAACCAAATTTTTTTATGCAATTCTATGCAAAGCATGCACGCAGCGCTGGAGGTCCCCAGACTCCATAAGAAATATATAAGTACAGAGGGGCTGCAGCACACAACAGGAAAACAGTGACAGGGGCTCTTAGTTACGCTTTAACGCGCTTAAGCTCACCAACTGCGCCAAAGTGTCCCCAATCTGGTGAGTCCTACTCTACCATGCAAAATGCCAGTTTTTATAAGCAGTCTAGTGGGAACTAAACCAAAAACCCTAAAATGTCAACTAGATGGGAAAAAAGGAAATTAAAAACACCTCACCCTTCACCTAGCTACCAAACGAACTCTCTTAACATGTGCAAAGCACTCATTTATATACTTAACTGTGCTAGAGGTGGGCGTGGTCATGCAGGCTCACAGGGGAAAATTATAAATAAATTACCAAGGGGTGAGCAGCACAAACCAAATTTTTTTATGCAATTCTATGCAAAGCATGCACGCAGCGCTGGAGGTCCCCAGACTCCATAAGAAATATATAAGTACAGAGGGGCTGCAGCACACAACAGGAAAACAGTGACAGGGGCTCTTAGTTACGCTTTAACGCGCTTAAGCTCACCAACTGCGCCAAAGTGTCCCCAATCTGGTGAGTCCTACTCTACCATGCAAAATGCCAGTTTTTATAAGCAGTCTAGTGGGAACTAAACCAAAAACCCTAAAATGTCAACTAGATGGGAAAAAAGGAAATTAAAAACACCTCACCCTTCACCTAGCTACCAAACGAACTCTCTTAACATGTGCAAAGCACTCATTTATATACTTAACTGTGCTAGAGGTGGGCGTGGTCATGCAGGCTCACAGGGGAAAATTATAAATAAATTACCAAGGGGTGAGCAGCACAAACCAAATTTTTTTATGCAATTCTATGCAAAGCATGCACGCAGCGCTGGAGGTCCCCAGACTCCATAAGAAATATATAAGTACAGAGGGGCTGCAGCACACAACAGGAAAACAGTGACAGGGGCTCTTAGTTACGCTTTAACGCGCTTAAGCTCACCAACTGCGCCAAAGTGTCCCCAATCTGGTGAGTCCTACTCTACCATGCAAAATGCCAGTTTTTATAAGCAGTCTAGTGGGAACTAAACCAAAAACCCTAAAATGTCAACTAGATGGGAAAAAAGGAAATTAAAAACACCTCACCCTTCACCTAGCTACCAAACGAACTCTCTTAACATGTGCAAAGCACTCATTTATATACTTAACTGTGCTAGAGGTGGGCGTGGTCATGCAGGCTCACAGGGGAAAATTATAAATAAATTACCAAGGGGTGAGCAGCACAAACCAAATTTTTTTATGCAATTCTATGCAAAGCATGCACGCAGCGCTGGAGGTCCCCAGACTCCATAAGAAATATATAAGTACAGAGGGGCTGCAGCACACAACAGGAAAACAGTGACAGGGGCTCTTAGTTACGCTTTAACGCGCTTAAGCTCACCAACTGCGCCAAAGTGTCCCCAATCTGGTGAGTCCTACTCTACCATGCAAAATGCCAGTTTTTATAAGCAGTCTAGTGGGAACTAAACCAAAAACCCTAAAATGTCAACTAGATGGGAAAAAAGGAAATTAAAAACACCTCACCCTTCACCTAGCTACCAAACGAACTCTCTTAACATGTGCAAAGCACTCATTTATATACTTAACTGTGCTAGAGGTGGGCGTGGTCATGCAGGCTCACAGGGGAAAATTATAAATAAATTACCAAGGGGTGAGCAGCACAAACCAAATTTTTTTATGCAATTCTATGCAAAGCATGCACGCAGCGCTGGAGGTCCCCAGACTCCATAAGAAATATATAAGTACAGAGGGGCTGCAGCACACAACAGGAAAACAGTGACAGGGGCTCTTAGTTACGCTTTAACGCGCTTAAGCTCACCAACTGCGCCAATTTTGTATCCGAAGTTGTAGATTATGTTATCTTGTGTTTACTTAAATGTATCAAGAGAGGAATATGACACATTCTCTGACTGTGCAGAAGCAGCTCGACACAGACAGAGAGTCAAAGCATGTCTTGCCTTCAATACATAATGAATAAAACCAGTTATTAAAGGAATACTATCGATGTATGCATTTATTTTTAAATGCTGTATGTTGTAGCACACATTAGGGCAAGTACTAGGAGCAATTTGATTCCTCACACAGCTGTTCCTCTCAGCTGTAAAATCCTCCGTCAGTTTTGGCGTCAGTGTTGGATACAAAATGTATCTAATACTGAGCTCCCAGAGGGCTAGACCATGTCTCTGCAAAGGGGAGATGCTATCAACTCCTCAGTTTATAGTTTAATTATCACCTTGCTGAAGGAATCTTGTTGATATGGTGGTAAGGGGTTAAAGATTTTAGCAATGTGTGTTTATTATCTTTGCTTCTCTTTACTGATAAAGATACTAATAATGCTAATTGTAGACAGTGGTCTGCCCCTCTCAGCAGCTTGTAAAGTGGATGCAGCCTGGAGTGAATCGCCTCAAGCAGGCAGCCAGTCTGAGTGTAAACACAGACTCCTGGTATAGCTAGTTATATTCCAGCAATATTCCAGCTCATTTAGTTACCTGTTACCACCTCAGATAAGCCTATTTCTCCTCATGTCTGCTGCATGCTGTGAGTGACACAGTGAAATATATTTGTGAGCTGTGTGACAGAGTAACCAAGCAGCTCAGGGTGACCAAAACTACTATGAGCTGTGTGAGAAATGAATTTTTAAGCAGGGATAGTGAGAGAGAGACCTGGGTGAATAAATAAAGTGCCCCTAGCACTAGTGGTAATGTGTACACTAATATAGAGTATTAAAAAAAAAGTCGTTTCAATCGATAGTACTCCTTTAATAAAATGCAAAGTCAGCTCACAAAGCAAAAAACTGTACTTTTGTGAACCTATAATTTATTTATTTATTTATTGTATTTATAAAGCGCCAACATATTACGCAATGCTGGCATATCATTTCTAAATGAATAATAATACTTATGCACAAATGCAAATATGATAACCGTATGGCATATAAAAAGTAGTAAAACATGTTTTTATTGAATATTATGTCAGGGTTTTAAACCGCTTTAAGGGATTTTTCCCCTTCTGTACCAGAGATATTGTCACCTGTCAGTGCTCCTCCCATCCATTTGGCAAAAACTTTATAGCTACTTATCATAAAGGAATGATCTATAGCATGTTTTTTGCCACCAATTAAGCTTTCTTTGGGGGGTACATTTTGCTAAGAATTATTTTATTCTAAATGCATTTAAATGGGAATAATAAGAAAAAAATAGAAAAAAATCAATTTTTCTCAATTTTTGACCATTATATTTTTAAAATAAAACGTTCCACCGTGGAAAAAAAACATACATTTTATTTGCTCATTTGTCCCAGTTATTGCAACACTTAAAATATTTCCCTAGTACAATATATGGCGACACTATTTTATTTGGAATTAAAGGTGTATTTTTTCTGTTTTGCATCCATCACTAATTACAAGCCCATAATTGCAAAAATAACAGTAACATAACCCCATAACATACACATTAAAAAAAAGTTCAATCCCTAAGGCAACTATGAATTTTTTTTATTTTCATTTTTTTTATATTTGCAAATATTTTATTTGGGTAACTATGGGAGAGTGAGGGGTTTAAGGGGTTAATTTAAATTGTGTACTGTATATATATATATATATATATATATATATATATATATATATATATATATATATATATATATATACTGTATATATATATATATATATATATATATATATATATACTGTATATATATATATATATATATATATATATATATATATATATATATATATATATATATATATATATATATATATATATATATGTATCCTTCTATTAAAAAAATGTATGTAGGTGTAATTTTACTATTTGGCCACAAGATGTCCTCACGCATTTTCTTCCTGCGTGGAGTGTTAGTATGCAAACAGTAAGTAGTAACTTTATTCGTTACAATGACCGCAGGCATCTCATTGATGCCGGCGATCATTGACACAGGGACTTAGACCAAAGAATGGAAACTATGTTCCCAATCACTGATCTCCCAACTAATGTGTGGCGGTGAGAACGCGCACGGGAGCGAGCATGGGAGCACGCCATGGCCATTCACTGCAATAGACGAATATCCACATCCCTGGGCAGGAACTGAAGCCATGCAAGATTTGGTGATTATAGCATGTATGGGGGCTTTGCCCTTAACCACTAAAGTCAGGGCCATTGATTCAGTGCAATTTCCCCCAAAATCTATGAGAAAATTTGCGAAAATATGAGAGGAGAACTTTAAAGTGAAATACACAGCAATTCTGCAAAACAGTTTGGTATGGCCAATTTGCAGCAAGATCGTACTTTAAAAGTTTTCCTGCTTTTCCCTATTAACCTCCTTAGTGGTAACCACGAGCTAGGCTCAGGGTGTAAAACCGCAGCTCAGAGCAGTAACCCCGATCTGCACTCATGGTAGCCGCCAGAAGGTTCATGCAGAGCATTGCACGCAACAGGTGATTTCACTCACCTCCCGGGCAATCCAGATGCTGGCGGCCATTCCTCTTTCTGTCCACAAAGGCTCTGCATGCCCCTGGTGAGATTGCAGACTGTCGTCATGACGACAGCCGGCAAGCTCACTATAGGGTCACAGCGCCACCCGGATGGCGGAAGGATAACTGCAGCGCTGGACCCCAGGGGGGTTAGTAAGTGCACGGACTGCTCCAGGCTCTCTTGTAGTATGATTTTTTTCTTGCTTTTAGAGTCTAAAAGCACATGAAAAAATTGTACCGCTCTTAGACCCTAAAATCAGGAAGGAATCATACCATCAGGGAGGTTAATAAATAGCTTCCAAACAGAAACTATTCCATCTTAACTTTACATTGCAGTCATACAGTACCTGGACCTGGTCTCCTTTTTATTCTTGGAAATGTAGGTAGCCCTCTGCATAGTGCTGTATTAGAAATGCTTCTAATCCCTATCACCTGTTATCAAACTGAAAAAAATATCTTACGAAAATATAGCTAGAGCTAGTTAATAGGCAAGCTGAGAATTTGAATGAAAATTGCCCTGTGTAGCTATAAAAGACTAGCAGTTGGTTAGAGAATGGTAGCAAGTGACTTTCATCATTTTTGACCCAAAGACAATGACAAGAAATTGAACTGAAACTATTGAATTAACTTTCTTGCAGCTGGTGCATACAGAATCCATAAGAAGGTCTTATCTCTGTCTGACTTCAACCTTTAGAATCCCCACTAACCCCAGCACTGATTACATTAGCTTTGTATTCCTGAACATTGTTCAATCTGTCATACAGATAACTCCATTAGAATAATAATTTTACACAGGAATGTTATCTCCTATGGCACATCTAGACAAAATTCAATTCCAGCTCGCTTTAGATCATTTGCTGTAAGAATAAAAATACTTTGCTCTCTAATCTATCCGCAGGTTGCAGGTACTCTACATCTGTATAGTGTTTAGGTAGCGAATATTAATGCTTACTTCCCAATCATCCCAATTTGGCCAGGACTGTCCTGGGTTGGGAGGTATGTCGCCCCCCACCTCCTTGTGTCCTGCCCTTCCCCCCACCCTGTGCTCCCCCAGCCCCAGTATATGCAGCAGAGTTGAGGCGCAGAGGCAGACTTGCTTATCTCCCCTCCTCCAGGCTACAACAATGTGCATTCATCCTCTACAGCCCACAGCGTGCCCTACTGCCTGGTTTTCCTCCTGCGCCACATGGTTACAAGAGACTTGAGGCGATTGAGGTGCCGGGCAGAGAGCAAGCAGTGTGCTGTAGAGGATGTATGCACATTGTTGCACGGTTGCTTCCGCTGCACCCATATTCACTTGCGAATGCTAGGGCTGGGAGAGCACAGGACAGAGAGGAGCACTAGACACTATGGAAGCTTTATTGAGGAGGGGGGAATTATTAGACACCGGGTAAGATATATGTAAAAAGGATGAGGGAAGCATTAGACACCAAGGAAGCAATATTGAGAAGCAAGGGGGGAAGCATTAGACACCGGGGAAGCTAAATAGAGGAGGGAGGATTTAAGCACGTCGAGGGAATCTGAACTGAAAATTAAAAGTCAAAATAAACATAAACACGTCATACTTACCTCCTGTGTAGTCTACTCATCAATCTCTTTCTCCTCTCATGCGTCCTGTTTGTCCACAAAAATCAATGGAATTCTCTGTCCTCCATTTTAAAAATGGCCATTACCCCATAACAGCTTCCTGGTCAGCTCACTGTTAAACTGTAACAGTCAGCTCACCCTGCACCCAGCTCACTGGTAGCGTACCAATACGTACAATTTCTAGGCACCCATTTTTCATGAAGTGGGGGGAGGGGGCGGGACCACTGCACCACCAGGGAAGAAATATGGGGAGGGAAGGAGGAACCAATATACACCTGGAAAGCTATATGGGGAAGGTAGAGAGGATCACCATGCACCAGAAAACAGTATAGGGAGAGAGGGAGACACCAGGGAACTGTATAAGGGAGGGAGGGGGGCTATTAAACACCAAGGAACTGTGTAGTGGTGGGAGGGGGATCACCAGACACCAGGAAACTGTAAAATGTGGGAAGGGGAGCATGCCTCATGTAAAATTGGTGTGTGGCCAAAGGTGTGGAAGGGAACAATTTAGTACCACTTTTTACTGGCTCAAAAAGTTGGGAGGGATGTTAATTCAACAGATTTAAGCCAGCCAGGTGTCCCCACACAATCAAGTACAGAGTGCAGAGCAGAAGCACTTACCTATGCGGATGGTGCGCTCCAAGTCCTCTCCTCCTCTGTCTCCACCTCCAGCCAGCTGTAATGACAAGTCCTGCTACTCTACAGCTCAGAGTCCTCCCTTCTTCTTGGTTACTAGTGCCCCCTCACTGTGTGACCTAAGAGCACACGTACGCTGGGGTCACTTACGCATGACATGACGCACACATGCCAGGGAACTGTAGAGCAGGATAATTTGACATTATAGTGGCAGAAGAAGGGGATGGAGGAGGAGAGGAGTTGGAGTCCGCCAGTAATCAGGAAGCATAGAAGCCTTGGAGGAGCAGTGTAGAGCAGCAGGATCTGTCAGAACAGTGGTTGGAAAAAGAGGAGGAGAGGATCAGGTTAGGGTTTCCACTGCAGTTGTTAGTGTAGCTGGCGGAGCAGGGGTCTTTAGTGTAAGGTAGTTAGTGTAGCTGGTGAGGCAGCAGTCATTAGTGTAGGGTAGTTAGTGTAGCTGGTGGGGCAGCAGTCATTAGTGTAGGGTAGTTAGAGTAGCTGGTGAGGCAGCAGGGGCTAGTGTAACTGAGCAGTGTAGCTTAGATAGAGACAGTCGGGGTAGAAGCTCCACAAGATGCCCCTGCACCATGGACGCACCAGGTTTAGCATTTTTGGTTTTCCCCTGGCTTCTGTCTTATGGTCTGAAACAGTGCATCAAAGCACATCAACTGTCAATATCAGGTTCACATTGAGCTTATGCCCATGAGTCCAAAACTGTGGGATACAATTTGTAATAGCAGTGCAAAAAGTGCCACTGGAACCAGGTAAAAAGCCAGAAAGATGCATACTCACCAGAGTCCATCATGCCTGCAGGGCCGGTTTAAGCAACAATGGGGCCCCAGGGCAAAATAAACCTGGGGGGGCCCCCCAACATATACCCCGGAACAAAAATCGGCATTAAGAGACCTTTTTTGCAGCTGGTATAGTCAGGGTGTGAAGCCCCAATCGGTCGAAGCTCCACATTCTGGCTATTCCAGCCTGCATGGGGGACAAGGGGTTAAAAAGTTTCAGGAGGGGGGACCCCACAATTTTTTTTTTTAAATTCCCCCACTCTAAACATAAAAAAAAAAAAAAAAAATTGGGGAAAATAGGAAAACATGCCAGGGATCTTCATACAGCCATATTGCGGCTGTATAGCGATCCCTGGCCAAAGCGCTGCGGCTGCGTATAGACCCCCTGGAAACCCCGTCAGGAAATTTATTGCGCTTTCGTTTGATGCATGTAAAATTACACTACCGTTGAGTTTGCTACTAAAAGTGACATTTACCGCATTTAAAAGTATACTTGTTTTCCTTCGAAACTTTAAAATCGATTTTCTCAAAAACTATAAGGTCTTTTTGAAAAATTGTTTTTTCCTCTTATTTCTAATGATCTCCTTAACATACCCTGCAAATTTAGGGTTTCTAGCATTTAAGGTGGATTTGCTATTAACCATTAAAGTCGGCAGGTTTTTAAATGTGTTTTTTTTTCCTTTGAAACTTTAAAATCGATTTTCTCAAAAACGATAAGGCCGATTTTGAATTTTTTTTTTCCTCTTGTAGCCACTGGGGGCCCCTACAAGCTCTGGGGCCCTGGGGCAGCTGCCTCCTTTGCCTTAATGGTAGCGCCGGCCCTGCATGCCTGTGGACACTCTTCCTGTCTCTTCTTGACCTGGTGGCTGCAGAGTTTTCTGTGCTATGATGTGCTACACTTCTGTGCTACACTTTCTATTCTATGGTTTTGCGTTTTTATGTAAAGCTTAATAATACATTCAAGAGGGCTAATGGTAGTATTGTCAGAAAACTAATTAGGTAAAAAAGGTGCCCTGATATATGATAAAAACATTTAAAAACAGTTTAAGGCCTCTTGCACACTGCAAGCAATTCAGATTCAGATTCCGCTTTTTAATCAGTTTTTACCTCCGATTCCGATTCCGATTTGCAGTGTGCAAGGAGCAAACTGCAAATCTGAATCTGAATCTGAAGTAAAAACAGATTAAAAAGCGGAATCTGAATCTGAATTGCTTGCAGTGTGCAAGAGGCCTTAAATTGATAAGGAAATGAGGTAGCTTACCTCAATGACGAAAAATCTTTGTGGTACAAAAGATTTTATTAGTAATAGCACAGGCAACGCGTTTTGCTGGTCTGAGCCCGCTTCCTCAGGCCAATAACAGTGCCAAACCAAAGGATAAGTCCAGCATAGGGAGCCTCACAACGGCAGTGGTTTGGCACTGTTGACAGTGAGGACAGACAAGGAGCCTGCATATGCTATGGTAGGTTATTTTTTCATATCCATCTGAAATCAGCAAAGGCCCTCTGAGCACGTGACAAAGGGCGACAGACGTAACGTTGTGCTAGTCTTGTATGTTGTATGACCGTAATTGATGAAATACAGAGAAGTTGGATATATATCCGTTAAGGGTCGTGCCCTATATGGGAAGTTCTGTATGCATGGTCTCTAGTCATGTGACCTGACCTCAAGGAATAGTGGGCACATAGCTGCACAGTGTAAATGTGCAGTATATGTGGAAAGGAGGTATAAGGTACACAGCAGCCTACGAATGCATCTCTGTACACAAAACCATATCATTGTTGCCTGATTTAGCAGCTGTAGTCTGTCATTTCTCACCCTCAGGTTCTGTCTGAGGGCTGTAAAACACACTTCACACATCTCCTATCTTCAATTATGCTGAGAAGATATACTCTGAGCTCTCTCCTCCTCACATTGCAAGCTAGGCTTGTCCTCTGGTCAGCAGAGAGGGAGCAACGTGTGAAGTGTTTATTTACTTACAGACCTCAGCAAGGCCTGTGGAAGAAGAATGCTTGATGGGTGGCAAGCATTGCAGAGTTTCGAGCAGGGGGAATGTAAAGCAGTAGTTGTAGTGACACCAGGGTTGCCACCTTATCCCTTTAAATACCAGCACATATGAATTATACATGTCTTGCGGCTAGTTAGATGCAATTTAGGCACTGATTATGTGTGTGAGCAGCCCCAGAACCTGTATAATTCATATGTGTCAGTATTTAAAGGGATGAGGTGGCAACCCTACATCGGTTCCACATAGCTTGTGCTGACATCAACACAATGGCCCATATGCAATTCACTTTTTCACCTGAGTTTTCTCCTAGGAGATAATTTTTCATCTTCGATTTAAAATAACTTTTCATCACTTTTCAACTAAAAAAGTACCAAAAAGTTGGTGAAAAGATACTATCAAAATTATTTTGAACATTTTCTTGCTTGCTGATGGCTTAAAAGGCATTTTATTGACAAGTTTAAAAATATCACCTAGGAGAAAACTCAGGTGAAAAAGTGAATTGCATATGGCCCAATGTCTCTCCTTATGAGGTCTCCATATCCATGACAGCTGGCTTTATCTTGTGCAGATGCAAGATGACTATCACTTGTGGCTGGTTCAAAGTCACTTAGAGCATAGGTTCTCAACGTGTGGTACGCGTACCCCAGGGGGTACTTCTGATGGTTACAGGGGGTACTCGGGCTTGATATACTTAACCAAAAATAACAAATTTAGAGTTTTAGAAAATGATAAATCTTATTTAAACAGCACTAAATTAGTATTTTAGCTAATTAAAGGCAATAGTAAATGTTTGGAAATTGTTTAGAACCAATTATAATGTACTACGATTAAATATATATTTGTCAAGGGGTACGTGTGATATTGTTTACCATGCTAGGGGGTACTTGGTGAGTCCAGGGTTTTAAAAGGGGTACCTACCAATAAAATGTTGAGAAACACTGACTTAGAGTACCCAGTAGCCACTGGTCTTCATTAAAGTGTCCCATAAGTGTCAACTTCTAGAAGGCAACAGACTATCGGGTAACAGCCCCCAGGATCGCCCTACCAGTGACAGGGAGAATAGGTAATGCTGCGTTGTGTAGACAGATCAGGCTAGTAAAGGAGCAACACAGGTCTCCGAAGAAAGTCTGGAAGTAATGTAAGTCAATGAGCAATGCAGAAATTTTCAATATGTTGGCTGCGGTGGAGAATCACACCGTGAATGCATTGGCCAGGTGTAAAACCGGCCTAAAACTAACCTGTGAGGCCTCCCCTTGGTACTGAAAAATCTATGTGCAGATCGAGCCTGAGAGGATGTTCTTTACAGTAATAACATTTTAATACAGAAATGCAAACACGATTCCCTTTATGTTGGATTTCAACTGATGTCTTCTCAGTTTCACTAACTAGGTTATATAATTTTAATAACCATTGCCTGGCACAACTGAAAACTAAAAGATCACTAATACAAAGGAGTAGTAATCATCTGCTACTATCAGCTCATACCCACCAATGAGTAACTGCACATAAGGAAATGATATTACCGTACCTCCTATGAAAGTCTTTGCTCTATTCCTAGTATCACTAACTTGAAATGGAGAAAATAATGATTTGCCTGCAGCTAAAGCTTCAGATCCTATCTCATTATGTTATCCCCAAAATGATGAGAGCAGTCCTGTCTGATTCATAGTTGTACCTTACTGCTCCTGCTATCTCTCCCAATGCTCCTAATATCTCCTTCATATCCACGTAGGTTCTATCTGATTATTAGTAATAGGTTGTGTCGCTTTGTTATGACTGCAATCTCTAATGGTGTCAAACAAGACATGATCCTGCAGCATAAGTCCATACTACAGAGAAAAACATCATTATTTACCTTGACAGGTATTCTGATTGCACCACATTTCTGTTGTCATAATACAGACATACACACACACACACACATATATTTATATAGAATGATTATTGATCTATTTATATGATTGCAGTTAATTGATCCTTAAAAGAGAACTGTAGTGAGTTATATGGAGGCTGCCATACTGCTTTCCTTTTAAGCGATACCAGTTACCTGGCAGCCCTGCTGGTGTATTTGGCTGAAAAGTGTCTGAATCACACCAGAAACAAGCATGCAGCTAATCTTGTCCTATCTGTCAAAATTGTCAGAAGCCCCTGATCTGCTGCATGCTTGTTCAGGGCCTATGGCTAATAGTATTAAAGGCAGAGGATCAGCAGGGCTGCCAGGCAACTGGTATTGCTTAAGTGGAAACAAATTTGGCAGCCTCCATATCCCTCTCTCTACAGTCCTCCTTTAAATTAAATGATGCCATCTAAAAGAAGGTACTGTTTGTGCACCAACAGGCAGCTCTACATTTGCTTTGGACTGGGAATAGGTGGGATGTTCATGGTGGAGCAGAGTGGGCCGTACATGCAGATAGGCACCCAGTATAACAAGTTAGAAAAACATGCAGAGATAAAATATATACCACCATCAGGAAATGCAGCTTACTTAGAACAGAGAGAAACACACAAAAATACAGGAAATAACAATCCCATAAAGAATATCATCATATTTTACACACAGTGACATCTTGTGGTTGTTTTACTATACTGCAGTTTAAGGTATACATGTTGTTAAATCTCTTGGATGGAGCAGACCGCAGTGTTGAGGAAAGCAACTCTTGCAGCTTATTAATTGGAGACCCTGAGATTGGAATAGGGACCTCTATTGATCAAGGGGCAGAAGCACTTGCAGAACCAATGGCTTGACGACCAGGCATGTGACCACATAGGAACTGCAGCACTTCCACAGGCTGAATCTGGTACTGTGACAACCCAGTATCCGAGGAGGTTCAGAGACAGGCAGAAGTTCAGTAAGTTCAAGCTCTTAAAAAGGCAAAGATTGGCACCCATTCAGATCCTCAAGCAAAAAGTCCGCAGCAAAAGGAGTTCTTACTTCTCAGACGAGCAGGGGTCCAAGCCAAAACAGGTAATTGTACAAAGCCAGCGTTGGTAATAAATGGGTTGTCGACTGGGCCAAGGTGAGCATCAGGATAGCAATCAGGAACAGGCAGACTCTTAAGGTGGCCACTACTGATCCAATCTTTTTCATGCAATCTTACCATTTCTATGTAATATAAGGGCACTCCCTATATTATCCATTCAATATATTCACTCAATTTACCCTTATACTACATAGATTTGGTAAAATTGGTTGAAAAAGATTGGATCATTAAGGGCCACCTTAACCACTTGAGGACCGCAAGCTTTACCCCCCTTTAAGGACCAGACCCTTTTTTTCCATTCAGACCACTGCAGCTTTCACGGTTTATTGCTCGCTCATACAACCTACCACCTAAATGAATTTTGGCTCCTTTTCTTGTCACTAATAAAGCTTTCCTTTGGTGCTATTTGATTCCTGCTGCGATTTTTACTTTACATTATATTCGTCAAAAAAGACATGAATTTTGTCAAAAAAATGATTTTTTTTAACTTTCTGTGCTGACATTTTTCAAATAAAGTAAAATTTCTGTATACATGCAGCACGAAAAATGTGGACAAACATGTTTTTGATAAAAAAAACCTCATTCAGCCTATATTTATTGGTTTGGGTAAAAGTTATAGCGTTTACAAACTATGGTGCAAAAAGTGAATTTTCCCATTTTCAAGCATCTCTGACTCTTCTGACTACCTGTCATGCTTCATGAGGGGCTAGAATTCCAGGATAGTATAAATACCCCCCAAATGACCCCATTTTGGAAAGAAGACATCCCAAATTATTCACTCAGAGGCATAGTGAGTTCATAGAAGATATTATTTTTTGTCACAAGGTAGCGGAAAATGACAGTTTGTGACAAGAAAAAAAAAAAAAGTTTCCATTTCTGCTAACTTGTGACCAAAAAAAATGAAATCTGCCAGGGACTCACCATGCCCCTCTCTGAATACCTTGAAGTGTCTACTTTCCAAAATGGAGTCATTTGTGGGGTGTGTTTACTGTCCTCGCATTTTGGGGGTGCTAATTTGTAAGCACCCCTGTAAAGCTTAAAGACGCTCATTGGACTTTGGGCCCCTTAGCACAGTTAAACTGCAAAAAATTGCAATTGTTTGATTTTTTTTTACACACAATTGTCCATTTACAGAGAGATTTCTCCCACCCAGCATGGGTATGTGTAAAAATACACCCCAAAACACATTATACTACTTCTCCTGAGTACGGCGATACCACATGTGTGACACTTTTTTGCAGCCTAGGTGCGATAAGGGGCCCAACGTCCTATTCACAGGTCATTTTGAGGCATTTGTCTTCTAGACTACTCCTCACGGTTTAGGGCCCCTAAAATGCCAGGGCAGTATAGGAACTCCACAAGTGACCCCATTTTAGAAAGAAGACACCCCAAGGTATTCCTTTAGGTGTATGGCGAGTTCATAGAAGATTTTATTTTTTGTCACAAGTTAGTGAAAAATGACACTTTGTGAAAAAAAAAACATTAAAAATCAATTTCCGCTAACTTTTAACAAAAAATAAAATCTTCTATGAACTCGTCATACACCTAACAGAATACCTTGGGGTGTCTTTTTTCTAAAATGGGGTCACTTGTGGGGTTCCTATACCGCTCTAGCATTTTACGGGCCCAAAACCGTGAGTAGTCTGGAAACCAAATGTCTCAAAATGACTGTTCAGGGGTATAAGCATCTGCAAAGTTTGATGACAGGTGGTCTATGAGGGGGCGAATTTTGTGGAACCGGTCATAAGCAGGGTGGCCTTTTAGATGACAGGTTGTATTGGGCCTGATCTGATGGATAGGAGTGCTAGGTGGGTGACAGGAGGTGATTGATGGGTGTCTCAGGGGGTGGTTAGTGGGGAAAATAGATGCAATCAATGCACTGGGAAGGTGATCGGAAGAGGGTCTGAGGGGGATCTGAGGGTTTGGCCGAGTGATCAGGAGCCCACACGAGGCAAATTAGGGCCTGATCTGATGGGTAGGTGTGCTAGGGGGTGACAGGAGGTGATTGATGGGTGTCTCAAGGTGTGATTAGAGGGGGGAATAGATGCAAGCAATGCACTGGCGAGGTGATCAGGGCTGGGGTCTGAGGGCGTTCTGAGGGTGTGGGTGGGTGATTGAGTGCCCTAGGGGCAGATAGGGGTCTAATCTGATGGGTAGCAGTGAAAGGGGGTAATTGATGGGTAATTAGTGGGTGTTTAGGGTAGAGAACAGATGTAAACAATGCACTTGGGAGGTGATCTGACGTCGGATCTGCAGGCGATCTATTGGTGTGGGTGGGTGATCAGATTGCCCGCAAGGGGCAGGTTAGGGTCTGATTGATGGGTGGCAGTGACAGGGGGTGATTGATGGGTGGCAGTGACAGGGGGTGATTGATGGGTGATTGACAGGTAATCAGTGGGTTATTACAGGGAAGAACAGATGTAAATAATGCACTGGCGAATTGATAAGGGGGGGGTCTGAGGGCAATCTGAGCGTGTAGGCGGGTTATTGGGTGCCCCCAAGGGGCAGATTAGGGTCTGATCTGATGGTTAACAGTGACAGGTGGTGATAGGGGGTGATTGATGGGTGATTGATGGGTAATTAGTGGGTGCTTAGGGTAGAGAACAGATGTAAACACTGCACTTGGGAGGTGATCTGACGTCGGATCTGCGGGCGATCTATTGGTGTGGGTGGGTGATCAGTATGCCAGCAAGGGGCAGGTTAGGGGCTGATTGATGTGTGGCAGTGACAGGGGGTGATTGATGGGTGATTGACAGGTGATTGACAGGTGATCAGGGGGATAGATGCATACAGTACACGGGGGGGGGGTCTGGGGAGAATCTGAGGGGTGAGGGGGTGATCAGGAGGGAGCAGGGGGCAGTTTAGGGCATAAAAAAAATAGTGATTACAGATAGTGACAGGGAGTGATTGATGGGTGATTAGGGGGGTGATTGGGTGCAAACAGTGGTCTGGGGGGGTGGGCAGGGGGGGGTCTGAGGGGTGCTGTGGGCGATCAGGGGGCAGGGGGGGGAATCAGTGTGCTTGGGTGCAGACTAGGGTGGCTGCAGCCTGCCCTGGTGGTCCCTTGGACACTGGGACCACCAGGGCAGGAGGCAGCCTGTATAATACACTTTGTATACATTACAAAGTGTATTATACACTTTGTATGCGGCGATCCGGGTGCTAGTAACCCGCCGGCGCTTCCGAACGGCCGGCGGGTTACAGTGCGAGGTGGGCGGAGCCAGTCGCCGGTGGCTGATCGCGTCACGAATGACGCGATCGCTTCGCCCATGCCCGTACAAGGACCGCCGCCAATTGTACATGCGGCGATCCTTGCGGGATCCACTTGCCGGCCGCCTCTGTGCAGTGTGCGGTCGGCAAGTGGTTAAGTCAGATCCTGGGAACGTACACTCACAAACAAGCTGCAATACTACAGCACTAGAGAGCACTCTTCACACTGAGATAGGCCTTTTGGTGCAAATGGTTTAATGTGTCACACGTAGCATGCACAACCAACCATGCAACTAAGCACACCATGTTAAGACATGTACCAACAGGCCCCCTTCCTGCCTGTGTGTGAACAGCTCTCACACCAATGCCTTGTGCATCTACTGATAGGCTTTATTTAAAGAGGAACTGCAGTATAAATAACATAATGAAAATGTAATGATCGCTGCTGCAGCAGCTATTACTGGAAGTAGTAGTGCTGCAGCTCAGGCAGTTCTGATCTATTTCCATGCAAGCTGCATAGATTTGTCTGTCTTTCCCTGCTGTCAGCTTGTGACTGATTATCATTCACCTGTGTGGGAATCTGCATGTCTGCTCCCATTGGATGACCTCAGTATAAAGATCTGCTTCCTGCAGGGTTTCCTTGGGTTTTCATAGCTTCAGCTTAAGCCTGCCTTGCTGTCGCTTTAGCCCCCGATCGTGTTTCTTGTTATAAAGATACTTTGCTGGTCTTTGCATCATATATTGGTTCATTGCCAATATATATGCATACCAGCACGTTTATTATTTTCCTTGTATTTGTGTTACGTTGATACACCAGTGTCGCTGATGTATACGTACACGAACTGTTTATATCCTGTGTGCAGTTAGTCAGCTTTCCAGCACGTTTTGGTAGGTTGCGCGTACCGTGACCACCCGTGCTGAGGTAGTTACCCTGCTCCTGGTTCTGTTTGTGGATTGCGTTCATCTCTGCGAAGAGATAACGGATCCTTCTGAATCCTGTCCTGTTACCGTTTGTGGATTGCGTTCATCTCTGCGAAGAGATAACGAATCCTTCTGAATCCTGTTCTGTTACCGTTTGTGGATTGCGTTCATCTCTGCGAAGAGATAGCGAATCCTTCTGAGTCCTGTTCCCTGTGTTACTCCATTCCTAGTCAGCGTTCCTGCTTATGTCATATATCGGTTCATTGCCGATATATACATATGTTAGTCAGAAGTTACAAATAGTTTCATTGATAGCTGTAATTGTAATACGCTAGGAAATCATACTTATTGTATATTTATCTGTGTTACGTTCACCTATCTTAATCCTGCTATTTTCTGACTATCCTGTCCTGTCTTTGTGAGGCACGCCATCGCCGCATCGCATTGGCTGCCTCATTCCCGTCTGTCTGGTTTTGGACGCTTGCTGTCGCTAAGTAGCCGCTAGCTAGCAAGCGTTCATTCTGTCTACCTGTCCTGATCTCCTCAGTTCTGGTTTATGCGCTCAGCGCTACTTTGCGCTGAGACGTTATAACGTAAGCATTGTTTGTGGCTGTCAGATCTGCACCGGCTTTGTGCGCCACAATCTCCTATTGGAGTCAGTCCTCCCCTCCACTATACTAGGGATAGCCTGTTTCCTGGTGCTAGTGTGTGTACCTCCTCCACGCCAGCTCATGCGTTGCATGCTGACTGTGGAGAATACACCCCCAAGCCTAACATTATGAAAACCCCATTACCAATCCCCATTGTGGGGGGGATTCCCAGAAAGTATGACACTGTTAATTATGGTTCCTGTTCCTTTAAGAAATTTGAAGAACTTAGCTCTGAAACAGAAAATGAGTTTTTCTCTGAATGTGCCAGGTTCCTGACCAATCCTGATCTCCAAGCGACTCCTGTTTCAACCTGGGCACTCCAACTAAGTTATATTTTGTTTAAAGGGGAATTATTCCAGTGGGCATTTGATGTTCTCAATCATTCCGATTTGAAAGATAGACCGCTGGAATTTCTAGCGTTTGTGATCCATAACTGGTTGCGCATAGATCCATTGCCTTTTCCTCTTAATGAACTCCTGGCAGCAGGCCAATCAGCTGCTCCTTCAATTGCTTGCAAGAATGAGCAGCAGGCGGAAAGTGTTACTGATAATTTTCCTGCAGCTTTGAATAAATCACCAAAAACCGCAAGGTCAAAGGCAAAACGCAAACGTTCTAAGAAACGTGTCCAATCTGCAGAATCGTTATCCTTAGCGACTGAGACCTATGAGATTCTGCCATTAACAGATAATGAAATGCAATTGTCTTTCAGGGGAGTTAAATGGACTTATGAAACTACTAATGAACTTTCCTCCCTGGCTAGGGAAAATAAAGATTTTTGTTTAAAAGAATTATCTGAGTATGATTATGATGAGATATTACAGAGTATTGAACAAATCAACTTATTTGTGAACCAAGGGAAGTTTGCATACACTACAGTTCAACACTTGCTACAGGTATTGGAGATTCTTAAGAATAAGGAATCTGCCAATCACCTGCTAATTAACCCTATACATGTGCCTGCCACAATCATATCTGCAGACTGTGATCAGCCTAAATGTTTCGCTGTTAAGTATGCATGGGATCCTCCATTCGAGAGGGGAGAGATGGAAGCCCTGGTCTGTGAATGGAAGAATGATTCAAGTTCATTTTGTCAATTTTACAGTGCAAAAAGTGAAATGGTATTGAATGCATGCATTAAGTCAGCCTATAACCTAATAGAGGCTGGTGTGTGTAGGTATGACTGTGTGGCTCCCTTGATTGATGTGTGGGAACTGATTTTGGATGATTTTTATGTGACTCCGAATTCGCAAATTTGGCGTTCTGACCCGCCTGCTTCAGCACCTTTGGCTGATTCAGCAGGTGATTCGGAGCTCTTTTTGTGTGAAATTGAAGTTCCTGCAATTCCACCCTGTACCATGGATAACTCAGTGTTACTTCCCAGTAAAACAGAAGCCACTGATACATTCTTAAACTTGCCCTGCGCAAATTTCTCAGCAGAGAATCCAGAGGTCCTGCTGACTTCCGAGTCCAGCCTAGCCAGTACTCATGACTCTTTGTTTAGTGAAACAGACACCAGAAAAATCTTGCCTGTCTCTGCAAACACTTCTGCAGAAATTACCTGTGTTAATAAAGTTCAACTCCTGTCTGATCCAGCAGATGCCAATAGATGCACTACATCAGTTTCCGAGTCCCAGCAATCCTGTCTAGTAAACGCAGAACCCCAGCATCTGAATTTTCCAATTTTACAAATGAATGGTGATTCAGATGCGCAAACATTGTGTCTTGATCTTCCTGTTTCTACACCTCGCTCTAGTTTCGTGAATAGCTCAGAGCATCTGCTATGTGAACCTGAAATCGCAGAATTATTACCTTGTTCAGAAAATTTTCCAATAAATTTGCCCTGTACCATGAATTGTGCAGTAGATCTCTCCAACGAAACTCAAGTCACAGAATCATTATGCTGTCCAGCAGGTGCTTCCATGGTTTTGCCCTGCAATATGGACTGTTCAGTGATCCTGTCCAGTGAAGCTGTGGTCGCAGAGTCTTATGCTTCACCCAGTACTTTGGATACTTTAAACCCTCTAGCAGAGGAGGCTGAAGCACTGCTTACCTCAGTTGGTGTTGCAGTAATATTCACTAGTCTAGCAGCTGTTTTGGAATTACAGTCTGCTCTAATAAAACTTGATGAATTTCTGCCCAGCAAAGCAGAAGCCATTGAAATATTGTCCTCGTCAGCAAGTGTGTCAGATACCTTGCCCTGTACACAGTCTGATTTAACCAATGTTGAGTCCCTCTCCAGTGTTGTAACAGCCGAGGAACTCCAGCCCTGTCCTCTGAATGTTTCAGAAGTCTTGCCCTGTAACATGGATAATTCTGATTCTCTTGTCAAAATAATAGAAATCTCAGAATTTCAGTCCGGTCTGATGAGTGTTCCTGAAACCCAGCCCTGTATCCTGAAAGATTCTGGTTCTCTGGCCGCTGTGGCAGAGGTTCCAGAGTCCCCTTCCTGTCCAGGGAATTCCTCAGTTTTGCCTAGTCCAGTGGGGGCTGCTGCAACACTGACTTGTTCTGCAGCGCCTCATGAGCTCCAATCCAGTGTATTAAATGAGTCTCTGCCCAGTCCAGAGGTAGTTGTGGAGTCCCTATCTGGTTCAGTGCATACATCAGAAGATTTGTCCTGTCTTGTTAGTGCCCCTGAATCTGATTTGTTACTGACTTTGCTGGAATCAGCGACATCTAAGTCTGATCCAGCATTCTCGTGTAAAAGTCCAGTAGTTGCGAAGTTTAGTCATGATGATTTTTTTTGGGCCAGTCCTGGTTTTGGTCCTGTCTTGGCTGACCCTGAGGCTCACAGTTCCTTGACATGCCCAGAGGTTTCTCTTGTGCCGGTGTGCCCAGATGTTCTTTGTGTGCCAGAATGCCCAAGTGTGTCTAAGGTGTTAGCGTGCTCTGATGCTTCCTTAGTGGGAACACGTTCTGATGTTGCCAGTCTGCCTGCATGCCCAGAGATGGTTCTGGTCCCTGAAAGCCCTGATATTGATGTTTGTCCTTGTGGCCCTGACTTGGGAATTACCCTAGGTTCCATAGGGGTTCTTGATAGTTCTCCATGTGAGCCTAAGGGGCATTCTGACCTATGGGGATCTCTTTGGAGCTTCAAGGTGTTCTGGGAGGTCTCTGAGAAAACTTGTCCTGGTGCCTTGGACTGGTTCAACAGTGGGTTTTGTGTTGGTAAAGACAGTACCGGTGGGCATTGCAAAGGCTTTGGCGTTTCTGAACGGTTCCTGGAAGGCGGTGGGTATCGCTCAGGGAATTTCGGAGGGCTTTCTTCTGGAAATCATGGTTCTGATGGGTGTCACATTGGGGCTTGTAGTACTGATGGGCATGGTTCTGTAGGTTCTGGTTCTGATGGGTCCAGTCTTGTGGGGACTGATTCTGGAATTCGGTCTTGCCGGGCTGTCCCGGTCATCATGAATTTTCAGTCGGACTGTTTTGTTGGGAATTTCGGTTTTGAAAAGCGTCTGGAATCCGCTTTTAAAGGCGGGGGTACTGTAATGATCGCTGCTGCAGCAGCTATTACTGGAAGTAGTAGTGCTGCAGCTCAGGCAGTTCTGATCTATTTCCATGCAAGCTGCATAGATTTGTCTGTCTTTCCCTGCTGTCAGCTTGTGACTGATTATCATTCACCTGTGTGGGAATCTGCATGTCTGCTCCCATTGGATGACCTCAGTATAAAGATCTGCTTCCTGCAGGGTTTCCTTGGGTTTTCATAGCTTCAGCTTAAGCCTGCCTTGCTGTCGCTTTAGCCCCCGATCGTGTTTCTTGTTATAAAGATACTTTGCTGGTCTTTGCATCATATATTGGTTCATTGCCAATATATATGCATACCAGCACGTTTATTATTTTCCTTGTATTTGTGTTACGTTGATACACCAGTGTCGCTGATGTATACGTACACGAACTGTTTATATCCTGTGTGCAGTTAGTCAGCTTTCCAGCACGTTTTGGTAGGTTGCGCGTACCGTGACCACCCGTGCTGAGGTAGTTACCCTGCTCCTGGTTCTGTTTGTGGATTGCGTTCATCTCTGCGAAGAGATAACGGATCCTTCTGAATCCTGTCCTGTTACCGTTTGTGGATTGCGTTCATCTCTGCGAAGAGATAACGAATCCTTCTGAATCCTGTTCTGTTACCGTTTGTGGATTGCGTTCATCTCTGAGAAGAGATAGCGAATCCTTCTGAGTCCTGTTCCCTGTGTTACTCCATTCCTAGTCAGCGTTCCTGCTTATGTCATATATCGGTTCATTGCCGATATATACATATGTTAGTCAGAAGTTACAAATAGTTTCATTGATAGCTGTAATTGTAATACGCTAGGAAATCATACTTATTGTATATTTATCTGTGTTACGTTCACCTATCTTAATCCTGCTATTTTCTGACTATCCTGTCCTGTCTTTGTGAGGCACGCCATCGCCGCATCGCATTGGCTGCCTCATTCCCGTCTGTCTGGTTTTGGACGCTTGCTGTCGCTAAGTAGCCGCTAGCTAGCAAGCGTTCATTCTGTCTACCTGTCCTGATCTCCTCAGTTCTGGTTTATGCGCTCAGCGCTACTTTGCGCTGAGACGTTATAACGTAAGCATTGTTTGTGGCTGTCAGATCTGCACCGGCTTTGTGCGCCACAATCTCCTATTGGAGTCAGTCCTCCCCTCCACTATACTAGGGATAGCCTGTTCCCTTGTGCTAGTGTGTGTACCTCCTCCACGCCAGCTCATGCGTTGCATGCTGACTGTGGAGAATACACCCCCAAGCCTAACAGAAAAAGGTGCTTAATTTTTACACTAATTATCCTACCTAATAAAACCCCTGTGTCTCTGCGTCCTATGTCCGTGTGTGTGTCCCCCTGCAAATGCGCTACTGCACATGTGCCGCAGGGACAGCCGTTGTTGGGACAGGAGCAGGACAGCTCTTATTCTCCTTTACAGACTATTGTTGGAAGGAAATTTGGATGATCACCTGATGTCTTTGCACAAAGATATAAGCCAAGGCTGAGCACTACTCCAGTGGTAGCTCATCGTATCTGTGTTCTGGCCCTCCTAGACTGAGTTTCCGGCCCTTGCATCTTGTATCTTGTGCAGAGCTGGAACAAGGTCCTCCAGCACCCAAGGCTGAGACACCAAAGTGCGCCCCTCCATCCCTCCCACTCCAGCCGTCACACACTGATTGCTATTAGACTAAAAGGCGCCCCAGGGCCCCCAATCCTCCCAACACCTTAATCTCTAGTTATCTGGCTTGCAGTCACTGCCATGTATCCCCTTTTCTTATTTCTCTCTGCTTCATACACAACAGGCGAATAGTAGCTGAGTGAGTTTTGCGCCCCCTCCTACACTACACCCTGAGGCTGGAGCCTCTCTCGCCTCTGCCTCGGCCCGGCCCTGATCTTGTGTCCAGTGTTCTTGATATCCAGTGTATGACCTTGCTCTCGAAGATTCTTTGCCTAGGTATGGTTTGATATCCTGGTTCATGTTTTGCCAGTATGACTACCCTTGCTCCTTGTGTACCGTGAATTATCTCCTGTATATATTTGTAAATATCTACAGTGTATATTTAACCAGGTTACGGGGTCTGTCTGCACACAATAGTATATCTACACTGGGTTGTTCTGCATTACTCCTTATGCAGGGAGATGTATTTGTATATACTCTGGATGGCATGTGTATGTCAATGTATGTCAATCTAAATACATTTGCCTCCAGAGTTGTTATCTTGTACATATGTCTGAATATCTTTGCATTTATTGCCATTGCTGTGCATGAGATTTATCATTGCATTCATTGCTATTGCCGTGCATAAGATTAATGTACATTGCTAGTCACATTCCTTTATGTTCTTAGTTAATAAACTCTCATTATTCATTTTCTCCTTGTCTCAGTACTTCAGTAATTTTCTGAACAGTGACATTTCAATTTGTTTGCAGCATTCATGCATTGCTCATAAAGTGTCTTATGCTGGATGTGCAATGCATGATTTGTATGCAACCCTTACACAGGTGATGTCTGTGGAAGGAGATGCTGCTTTTTTGCAGTTGGAAATAGGGATGCTCATTCGGATTCCATGGAAATGCAATTTCCGAAATTCTGATCGAAAATTGCATTTCCACATCGGAATGCGAAAATCGGTAATGCGGAATTGTGGAAATTCCACCCGACTTTAACATCGATTTTCTCAAAAACTTTAAGGTCTTTTTGAAAACTTTTTTTTTCATCTTGTTCAGGAGATTTTGCTTAATAAACCCTGAACTAGGACTTACGGGGGCTTTGCTATTAACCACTAAAGTCGGTGGATTTTTACTGTAATGTAAAATGCAGAAAATCCGCATCTGCCGATTTTCTGCATTTACATTACAGTACAAATCCGCCGAATTTAGCGGTTAATAGTAAAGCCCCCGTAAGTCCTAGAAACACCAAATTTTCAGGGTTTATTAAGCAGAATCTCCTGAACAAGATGCAAAAAAAAGTGTTCAAAAAGACTTTATAGTTTTTGAGAAAATCGATGTTAAATTCGGGCGGAATTTCCGCGATTTCCGGCGGAAATTCCGCATTGGAATGCGGAAATTGGTAGCGGAAAGCGGAATCGGTATTTGGCAATGGCGGAATGTGGATTTACCGCGGAATCGGAAATTGGCATTTCCGACCATTCCTGGTTGGAAACAGCTATTATTTCCCACAATGCACAAGGCTCCCACAGTGCGATGTCAGTACCCTGGGGTTTCACCACAATATCAGCCATACGGAGTCCCCTGATGATCCATTTGAGAAAAGGTAAAGATTTCTCGTGGGAAAGGGGGTATCAGCTACTAATTGGGGTGAAGTTCCATCCTTGGTTACAGTTCCTCTTTAAAAGAAACTGAACAAATCTGGGTAAGAAAACTTGTCTCCCTCAGATGACAAACCTGCTTGCCATTGTAATTATGTATCATTTTTAAAATCATTATTTTGATGTTTCCGCGCACATATGAACTTCAACTATTATTTATTGTTTCTAATTTGTCCTTTTTTACTGTGTTAAATTTCACCCCATGTGCGCAGTTTACTGAGTCATTATAATGGAGGACTGGAGTTGTAGTTGCATAGCTGAGAAAGGTAGTTTGGTAGCTGCCAAGTCAAGTTCACCTAGACATTACTGGCGGTCACAGCTTCACTGTTCTCATTGCCGTGATTAACTGCTTTGGATCTGGCAGAGGCCTAGTCTGCCAGCTACAGCCCAGTGTGCCAACTAGACAGTCATTCTTTGGAATATGGCTGCAACCTTTCTTCCTTATTAAGCATGTGCCAGGCTAACACCTCTCAGCCTTGGAGGAAAGAAATAGCACTGATACACCATTGCCACCTTTGCCCAATTTGTCACTCTACAAAAGTTTCCATGTTCTTACCCAACTTCCACAGAAGTCTGCTGGCTTTGGAATATGAAGCTTGCTTCAAGATCTATTATGATAATTGCTCCATGGAGGTGGATTCGACCAAAATGTAGGATCAGGATGCCCAACAGAGATAAACACATTAATATCCTCTGCCTTGGAGTTAGGAATACAAAGCTATCTACATTATTGGGATACATAAAACTGGGACCATACAATTCCACCCTGCAATACAGAGCAAAAGAAACAACAAGTCTTTAAAAAGACACACTGATTTTCCAATCGACTATGTTATTAGAAGACTGTGTGCACAAGCAGAAGTAACATTGCACACAACATGCACGCATGCTATATAACAATGTGGTTTGAATGACATAGTACACCTGGCCATCTGCCCGAGATTTGCCCAACAGTTGTCTGAATTGATCCACTGGTTGGATCAGGCAAAATACTTGATATCTGTTGCTTTTCATTTGACTACATTTTTCACAATGATTGTCATCCGATGCGGTGAAATCTGTCATACATCGGACGTTTCAAACAACTTTGCTATAGCGTGTGTATGTAGCTTATTATTCACCCACCACTGTATGTTAATTAAATCATTTAAATTGTTAATTTTATGAGTTAAACAATCCAAAGTCCTTGAGGGAACCTGAAATGAGAAGGATATGGAGGCTGCCATATTTATTTCCTTTTAAACATAATCAGTTGCCTGGCAGTCCTGCTGATCTCTTTAACTGCAGTAGTGTCTGAATCGCACACCTGAAAAAAGCATGTGGCTATCCAGTCATACTTCAGTTAGAAACACCTGATCTACATGCTTGTTCAGGGTCGGTGGCTGAAAGGATTAGAGGCAGAGGATCAGCAGAACAGCTAAACAATGTGTATTGTTTAAAAAGAAATCAAGGAAATCAATATATCAGCCTCCAAATCCCGCATAGTTCAGGTGTGCTTTAAAGAGACTCTGTAACAAAAATTGCATCCTGTTTTTTATCATCCTACAAGTTCCAAAAGCTATTCTAATGTGTTCTGGCTTACTGCAGCTCGTTCTACTATCACCACCTCTGTAATAAATCAACTTATCTCTCTCTTGTCAGACTTGTCAGACTTGTCAGCCTGTGTCTGGAAGGCTGCCAAGTTCTTCAGTGTTGTGGTTCTGTGATGCATCTCCCCCCCTCCAGGCCCCTCTCTGCACACTACCTGTGTATTATTTAGATTAGGGCAGCTTCTCTCTTCTCTCTTATCTTTTACAAGCTGGATAAATCCTCCTCTGAGCTGGCTGGGCTTTCACATACTGAGGAATTACATACAGGCAGAGCTGTCTGCACTCTGCAGGAAGAAACAGCCTGACACTTCAGTGGAAGATAGCTGCAGGGGGAAAGAAACACACAAATGATCTCTTGAGATTCAAAAGGAAGGGTGTATACAGCCTGCTTGTGTATGAATGTATTTTCTATGTGTGGACATACTGTACATCAGCCTACTTCCTGTTTTGGTGGCCATTTTGTTTGTTTATAAACAAACTTTTTAAAACTGTTTTTAACCACTTTTAATGCGGCAAGGAGCGGCTAAATTGTGACAGAGGGTAATAGGAGATGTCCCCTAACGCACTGGTATGTTTACTTTTGTGCGATTTTAACAATACAGATTCTCTTTAAGAGTGAAAAGGCAAGCACTCTGAAACCAAACATCACGTGACTTGTACTGTATAGGGCTGCAGAAAGGGACTTCTCAGCCAATTTAGGGTCACATACTGTGTAACTGTTTCTGAAGAACAAATATGCAGGAGCTGATGTCTGTATGTAGCGTGACTTGGGACCTCGCTTATCTGCAGACTGAGGAAAAATTGAGCCATATGACTATTTCATGAAGAGTAGAATGGAAGCGCTCTGAAACCAGGCAACAAACTGTATATAAGGTGTGAGTGATGCTTATGTAAGTAGAAAATAAAAAAGTCAAGTTGGCCTATCAGTGGATAACATGTCATAGGTTAGGTCATATGCTTGTGAAAAACTGGGTAGCAAATGATATAAAATAGTTAAAAAAAAAACTCAGAACACGTTTCCTGGAGTAAAGTACTCACAAAAACCTTGAGGCATGCAAGAGAATGAAATCTTTTAAAAACAGTTAAATGGAGCACACCGTAAGTATAGGGCTTACCTCCAGGAGTGCTAGTTAGGCCACAAAAGTTTATTGAGTAGGAAATTCAGAACAATGTGTTTCGTGCCACTAAGTACGCTTCCTCAAGTCGTTATGTGCCTTGAAAATGAATAAACTATGAGACACTAGTGAGCTTTGTGATCACGTGATGGAATAAAGTTTAAATAGTAATGTGACATCACATAATAGTTGCGTTAAATAATGTATATGGTATATTTAATGCACATTGCTTACCTTTCATACATATTATTAAACAAAGAAAGGAAGCTTCATCATTTCAGATGATTTTCCCTAGGAAATGTATATCGCCCCACTCACTTTCACAAAATAAGATATCAGTCTCTAAACTGATGAAATGTGTCCTTGGGCTGCTGTAAAATATCCTGGATTATGCTTTACGGTGTCTCGAGAAATGGAAACTGAGGGATAAAATATAAGGCTTCATAACTGTCACTAGCTGATGGTTACAAGCAATGGATCTAGCAGGGTCACAAAATCTGGATCCAGCATCACATGGCATCTCGTGTTACCGGTCATCTCAGTATAACTGAAATCCAGCATGTCACCAGCAGACACGACATGCCTGACAATGAAGATTCCAGGCAAATGTGAACCTCCTGTGAGATTAATAAACATTGCTTAATCTGGAGTCTCTGGCAGAAACTGACTTCAATTTACCCATTATGCATTTTCCATTTGTTGTTACACATGACGGCTGTGAACATTTTAATATTTCTGGGGATTTGTTTCCCCCCTCTCATGTAAATAAAAAGCCATCTGCCCATCACAAATGACAAACTTGTCCAGCTTCTGGCATCAGATCTTTAATTTGCATGTATTAAAAAGGAGAATTCCACAAAATGTCATTGGACCGAGAATCAAACAGGAATAACATTTTAATTGTTTTACCTTTTCGTTATTTAAAAGTTATCAGCAGCAAAACTATGGAATAGTCAACATTTTAGCTAAAGCCTTTGAATTAAAGCAGTGTTGCTTGCGAATTTTCGCCAAAGCCATTTTCGCATCGAAAATCCCATTTTCAATTTCGCCGAATTTTCGCGAAAATAAGTACTGTTTTCGTTTCAAAAGGCGAAATTTCGCATTAAGATTTTCGTATTAATTTTCGCCTAAAGTCCGTTTTTTTCGCGTTGAATATCTAAGACCCCTTAAAAGCTAGAATCACCAAATTTGCAGGGTATATTAAAGAGATATGTGGGTACAAGAGGAAAAAGAAATTTTTCAAAAATACCTTATAGTTTTTGAGAAAATCGATTTTAAAGTTTCAAAGGAAAAAAATATACATTTAAATGCAGTAAATGACAGTTACTTAAAGGGATACTGTTGGAGGGGGTCGGGGTAAAATGAGTTGAAGTTACCCGGGGGTTCTAATGGTCCCCCACAGACATCCTGTGCCCACGCAGCCACTCCCCAATGCTCCGGCCCCGCCTCTGGTTCACTTCTGGAATTTCAGACTTTAAAGTCTGAAAACCACTGCGCCTGCGTTGCCGTGTCCTCACTCCCGCTGATGGTACCAAGAGCATACTGCGCAGGCCCAGTATGGTCTGTGCTTGCGCCGTGCGCTCCTGGTGACATCAGGGGAAGCGAGGACACGGCAACGCAGGCGCAGTGGTTTTCAGGCTTTAAAGTCTGAAATTCCAGAAGTGAACCGGAGGCAGGGCCGGAGCATTGGGGAGTGGCTGCGCGGGCACAGGATGCCTGCGGGGGACCATTAAAAGCCCCAGGTAACTTCAACTCATTTTCCCCCGACCCCCCCCCCCCCCCTACAGTATCCCTTTAAGCAAACCTAGAGGTAGTGTAAAATTACTAATATCAAAAGAAAGGGCCAAGTGCAAACTGCCAAGTGCAAAGGGCCAAGTGCAAAGGGCCAAGGGTCAAGTTCAAAGGGCCAAGTGCAAGGGCAAAGGCCCAAGTGCAAAGGCCCAAGTGCAAAGGGCCAATTGCACGTGCAAAGGGCCAAGTGCAAAGGGCCAAGTGCAAAGGAAAAGGGCCAATTACAAGTGCAAAGGGCCAAGTGCAAAGGGCCAAGTGCAAAGGAAAAGGGCCAAGTGCAAAGGGCCAAGTGCAAGTGCAAAGGGCCAAGTGTCAAATGAAAAGGGCCAAGTGCAAAGGCCAAGAGCCAAGGGCTCTTTGCACTTGGCCCTTTGCACTTGGCCCTTTTCATTTGACCCTTGGCCCTTTGCACTTGCACTTTGCACTTGGCACTTGTTCTTGGCACTTGGCCCTTTTCATTTGACCCTTGGCCCTTTGCACTTGCACTTTGCACTTGGCACTTGTTCTTGGCACTTGGCCCTTTGCACTTGGCACTTGACACTTGTTCTTGGCACTTGGCCCTTTGCACTTGGCACTCGGCCCTTTGCACTTGGCAGTTTGCACTTGGCACTTAGCCCATGGCACTTACACTTAGCCCTTTCTTTTGATATTAGTAAATTTACACTACTGCTAGGTTTGCTACAGTAACTGTCATTTACTGCATTTAAATGTATACTTTTTTCCTTTGACACTTTAAAGTCGATTTTCTCAAAAACTATAAGGTCTTTTTGAAAAATTTCTTTTTTCCTCTTGTACCCACATATCTCCTTAATATACCCTGCAAATTTGGTGATGCTAGCTTGTAAGGGGGCTTAGAAATTCAGGCGAAAATTAATGCGAAAATATTCGGCGAATTTTCGCCTTTCGAAACTAAAATAGTACTTATTTTCGCGAAAATTCGGCGAAAAGAATATTTGCATTTTCGCTCATCACTGAATTAAAGTGACACTGAAGCAAAAAAAACTTATGGTATAATGAATTGTATGTGTAGTATGGATAATTAATAGAATATTAGTAATAAAGAAAAGAGTGTCATGTTTTCATTTTCAGTTATATAGCTTTATTTTTATAACAAGGCATCATTCTCTAATATTTGCAGTTTACAAACTACCTTCTGTATTTTAAACTATAAGACAGAGCAGAGCTAATGACCCTTTTAACTTTCCTGCAGTAAAACCCTAAACAAACAAGAAACAGCGAGAGACAGGTTGAGATAAGTACTTCAGAAAACAGCACTGTAGCTGACCAAGCTTGGTCAGAGAGCGCAAAGAAGCTCTTTTGCATAGATAAGAACTGAAGTTTCTTTATTATTCCTGTACTGGAAAAACAATATGAGACTTATATCTGTGCTACTAATGTTCTATTTCTCAGTTGTACTACACATACAAATCATTATATCATAAGTTTATTTTCACTTCAGATTCCCTTTAAGCTAGCTTCACGCATTCGCACCAGATCAAATGTACCATCCATCATTTTCATATATCTATGGTGTCCATCGTAATTGATATTTAATAGATAGCATTGCTATTTGTCACATGTCTGATTTCCATTTGGGAATTGCAAAAGCGATTCATGCAGTTCTTTGGGTCTGAGCGCAAAAAAATGTGGTAAAATTAATGAAAAACCACAATCAGTGTGAAACAGCCCTTCTTCTCTCTTATTTATTTGTTCCTAACAACTCGTGTTTTCTACTACAAGACTTGATAAGAGAAAGCAGAACATTTTTTTTTACAAGTTAATACATCTGATAAGCACATTATATTTTAAAACTTTGTCTCTGGGAAGAACATGTTAATTTAGTTCTAATTTGGGGATGAGCACATGGATTTTGTGGAGTTCAGAATTCTGACTTTTGCATTGGAATTTCACAATTTTGAGTTGAAAGCCCGAATTTGGGAATTCACTGCCTTCTGACTTGTTAATTCAGAAACAATTTTGCTTAGAATTTTCACATTTCCGCTTGTATTTTTCACATTCATGTCTCCATAGCAGGCACAAAAAAGATTAATTGCTCTAATTTACGCATTAATAGTGAAAAATGTCTACTGAGCATGATTGAGAGACGTGAATGTGAATTTTTTTTTCAACCATACAAAAATTCTAAGTAAAATTAAAAACCCATTCTGAACATTTTTGTGAACTCAGAATTCACAAAATTTGGAATTTGTTAAGAATTCTGTGTAAAATTTTAGACTTTTGGCAGATTCTAAATCCAGCAATTCCGACCATTTTTAGTGAGCAGGTTTATAATCCGAACATTTGTATAGCGCTTTTCTCCTGTCGGACTCAAAGCGCTCAAGAGCTGCAGCCACTGGGACGCGCTCAAGAGGTTTGCATTAACTTCATGAAGAGTGAGAAAGGGCAAGGGTCATTTTAATATTAAATTGCAATAATACTTTATTTACTATAATTTATGTCAGAGTATTTATCCTTTATTTTGTAAATTTGCCAAACACTTGTATACTTTAGTAGGCAGCTAGTCATAGTTCAGCCCACATTTCTGGGGTCCAGAATACATTGTAGACATTTGGAAGCTACGTCTCTCAAAATTTGACAGTGTCTGTTCCCTGTGTATCTGAGTTCATCTATTATTCCACTGTTGTCAGTCTACATAAGTCATTTTGTAACTCAATGTTATTGAAATCATCTTTCCATCTCAGTGCGCAACCTCTTACGGTTTTCTAAGCATGTTATATTATTTAAATCCTGCAGCCTGGCTTGCAACTACGACACGGATGTACAGTTTGGTATATATTCCCAAGTTCTTATTTATCTACTTGAGTTTGTAAAAATGTCAAGGTTTTCTTTTTTGTGAAAATATTCAGTTTAATCACTGTAATAAAATTAGTGAGGAACTTTTATCTCACAAGAAAAGACGGTGTCAGTTCATAATAGCAGACCTCTGGTACAGTTAGTGGAGGATAAATTAGTTTGGCCCGGTTCACATTAGCGTTATTTTCCAGAACGTATACTGTACAAACAGAACGGATGTGAATGGATCCAATGTTAACCTATGGATCCATTCACATGCGTCTGTTGGTACGGATACGTTCCGAACTTTCCAGTCCCCGGACCTAAAAATTGCTGCAGGCCCTAATTTTCCGTACCGTCCTGCTTAGCGGAACAGATCCAGACAAAAATGCAGCAGCATTGGGAGCAGTGGGAAACTAAACATTTCAGAGGATCAGAGGATACAAAAAAATTACAAAAAAAGACTTTTCAGAAATAGGAAATCGTATTTCTGTAGAAATACCGCATCACCACAACTTGGTAATTTTAGCCCAATCACAGAACTCGGATGCATCGGACTAATCAGAGAACACAGCGTTAACTCAGAAGCATTTGACCAATCAGTGAATGCAAAATATGACCAAAAAAAAGACTCATCAGAAATCGCAATCGGAAATCTGCGGAATCAGTAGTTTGGCGGACGGTGGAATTTCCACAGAATTGGAAATCCGCATATCCAGCCATCCCTAGTATAATTTCACCACAGTTAGCTGTGAACATTATCCAAAACAGAAAACAACAGACAGAGGTAAGCTTGGGTTTGTTAAATTTAATTTAATATTTGCAATGATTTCAATTTTCCCAGGCAGATATAGAAATTTAGATGGGCTTAATTATATTATGCAGATATTCATGTGCAATGCATATTTTCTCCAAGCGTAGAGAGCAAACTAATACAGTGTGAGTCATGCTGGTGATATATTGGTCGTTGCTGCCAGAACATTGTTTTCCAGGGAGAGCCAATCCCAATAAGAATGAATGCCTGATACCAATATACTGATAACTCCATGGCCATTCACTAAAACAGCGACGTGCTACAAAACTCTGCTGTATAACTTCTTTTGAGTGAGTCTCAGAATCCATCAACTGCCTTCGATAGTAGAAGCAATATTCCCATTTCCGAAGTGTTTTACTTATAATATACATGGCAAAGAGGTCATACAGGAATTGCTTCCACATGATTTATAGCCCTTCTATATGAATGCAAGCTGTATGTATATCTCTGAGGATTCAAGGACAGGTGAAGATTACTGGAGCAGTTTCCATTTTTCACAGTGTATTAATAAATAGCCTTTGCCGGCTTCAGCCTTCCTGTTTAAACTCCATGCAAATGAATGGAAAATGAATTCTGTTAGGGCACTTACATTTAAAAGGATTTTTATGATCCTGTATGGATGTATATTAGGCTAGAACCTGTGGCTCAATGTAGGAGCCTATAAATCCTCACAGTATGGATTGATACAACACAGACTCCATTTTGTGGGTCAGTGCTTTTACAGTCGCTCGGATCCAACACGAAGCCCGCTCGCTCCTTCACGTTTGTGAGTGAATTGGAAGGAAATGGATAAAGTCGTACGGCTTACATAATATTGATTTAGTTTGCAGTGTCACAAACCCCACAGCATAAATGAGCAGAGGCTGTCGCAGGGCAGCGCTGGCTAAATAACTTGTGACACTTGCCAAGGAGACGTGTAATTGAGAACCGAGGAAAGACATATGAAGATCATGTCTGTGTTTAGGAATCAGGTGGCCAAGAAGATATTTTGCCATGTAAAAATGAGAGCCATTTCTTAGCCAGACGGGGCCATGTAATTCTTATTAGTTGGGGATCTGCACAAACAGAAAATGCCAAAGAAAATAAGAAGCTTGTCTGTGGCTCTGCATACATCTCAGAAATACATGGGGAACAGTAACTGCAATGCGGATGGCTCTATTTGTTGGTGGAACAAACTGATTTTAAGTAATTCTACATTGGGAACTGAAAATATAGGCTTGAAATTCAGTTTGGGAGGGCAGTGCCTGTTCAGTATTTCCTTTCTGTATTGTAAAGGGGTGTTACAACAAGGTGTGCAGGGGAATTGGCTACGAAGTGTGGAGTACAGCTTTACTCAATAGGTAATAAGGGGCTTTACTGAATATGACTTATTGAATAAAATTCCCTATTAATTGCAATATTTACAATGTTACTTTAGAAGTTATTTAGTAATTGTTTGCCCATTGTAAAATATTTTCTCACCCTTATTTATATTCATAAATTTAAAAATGTAAAACATTTTTTTTACATATTTACCTCAGTGGTGAAAAGTTTCTCGATGGTCCTGAGGCTTCTCAGATCCTCCTGCAGCCCATCTATTTAGAGCAGGGACCTTCTATACCTATTCAACTCAAAGCGGTGTCTTTCTGCCCCACTCCTGGCCATGGATGAGTGCATCTCCACTGGGCAGGCTCAAATAATGCGCATGCACAGTAGGAAGAAGCACTCGTGCATGGAGGGAAAAACCTCATGCATGAGTGAATTAATTCTTCTGGGCATGAGCAGACCTTAGTAATGCATGCTCAGCCAGGATACACTCATCAATGGCCTGGAGCTGAACACTTCACTAAATAGGTGGGCTGCAGGAAGATCAGGGAAGCACCCATCTAACCCATCCAGAGGCATCCAACTACTGAGGATGTATGTACTTTTTTTTTTTTTTTAGTTCAGGTGTCCTTTAAAGCAGGATTGTCAGCCATAAAAACAATTTACCCACTGCTCTGTGTTTATCATGTAGCCTACATGCAGTCTGCATTGCAAGCATTCCAATATAATCATACATATTTCTACTGTAATAAATCTTATCTCAGTCAGCCTGGCTCTATTCTGGTACATTGCCAGGGAAAGGGAAGCTTGTTATCTCCCCTTTCACATCCCAGCTCCTCAGGAGGAGCCCTTTAAGAGAACAAGCAGTAGGGTGTGCAAGTGTGGGTGGATGTGGCAGTGAACAGAGTTGCAGCTACTTGAAATGTATTCACTCATGCACAGAGGCTGGGTGTTAAGCCAAACGTAAATTATTAGCTACAGTTGCAGAGCTGCCATTGTTATGAAAGAGGAACTGTTGCAAAAATCTAATAATTTAAAAGACATGCAAATAAGAAGTACATTTCTCCCAGAGTAAAATGAGCCATACATTACTTTTCTCCTATGTTGCTGTCACTTACAGTAAGTAGTAGAAATCTGACATTACCGACAAATTCTGGGCTAATCCATCTCTTCATGGGGGATTTTCAGCATGGACTTTATACTTTATAAAGGCATTCCCTGAAAAGGATTAATACAAAGATGCTGGCCAGCCTCCCTGCTCACTGCACACTTTTTTGACAGTTGGACGGAGCAACTGGCATTCGCTAAGTGCTTTTAAAAATAAAGAAAACCCTGAGAACCCCCCTATGAGAAGATAAGCTACTCCCAAATCTGTCGGTAATGTCAGATTTCTACTACTTACTGTAAGGCCCGATTCACATTAGCGTTCGCTATGTGGATTTTCCGGATCTGATCCGGACCGCATACTATACAAACGGAACGTACGTTCCGCATAGCAATGTAAAGGCTATGCGGACGTTCACACGTGTTCGTTCCGTACAGTACGGAGCCAGATCGGATCTGGACTCCGGACTCTTTTCCAACATGCGCTATTTTTTGGGTCCGGCTCTCCGGCCCACGCACTCGGACCGGAGCCGGACCTGAGCCTGACAGCACCATCAGGAACACAGAAACCAATGGGGAACGGAAGGCACAGAACACACTTCCTACCAAAACCTGACGTTCTACCCCACTTCCTATGCGTATCCAAGCGGCCATTTCGGATGGGGACACATGGGCCAAGCATGTCTGGAGTGGAGCAGCAGTGACAGACGTGCTGGAGCTGTTTGGCAGTATGTCGGGAGGTGGAGGTGAGGCCTACAGCGGAGGAACCTGATTCTACACGTGCACCAGGTGCACCTTCTGCTGACCCCAACATTTTTTTTTTTAAATTTCACTATTTTTTGCCCACGGATCCGGATGGCAGCGTGATGCATGACTGATACAAACGGACTGGATCCGGATCGGAACCGTACGGTTCTGATCAGGATCAGGTCAGGATCCGATCAGGATCCGATCAGGATCCGGTCCGTTTACTTGCCAAAACGCAAGTGTGAACGGGGCCTTAGTGACAGCAACATAGGAGAAAAGTAATTTATGGCTCATTTTACTCTGGAAGAAATGTACTTCTTATTTGTATGTGTTTTAAATTTTAAGATTACCGCGACTGTTCCTCTTGAAGCAGAAGCATCCTGTACATCCCTGGCTAAGCAGCAGAGTACAGTGAGGAGTTAGGACATATAGGATGTCACTGGGAGGCACACTGTTTAATAGTGAGGTAGTTTAGCATGCTATAACTGTATCTTGGGTGAAAAAAACTGAACCCACATACAGGTACAATGCATCCTTTGTAAGACTGTAATGGCTTAATTTTCCATTTTGAAAAGAGTGTGCTTCTAATTTCATTCAAAAAGAACTGCATTAACAGCGTGCAATCAATGATCTAGGTTAAAGATTGAAACCATCTTATTCCGACACAAGTATTCTTGAAGGAAATGGAAAAAAAAGTCACGGCATTTGGGGATGTAATCATGGCTTCTACTTGCTAAATCTGGCTTCTCAAAAGGAAAATACAGTTCAAAGAGAAATGAATGGATGGTTTCCTTCGGCACTCATGTGATTATTATGCAATGAAATGGAATTACAAGATGAAACCAACGCCAAAAGAGATCTGCATCTCCGTAAGTAGAAAACCTTTTGGTTTCTTGAGTTACAAGCCCCGCCCCTCCTCCACACCAGAGAAAAAACACATCTTCAGTATTACTTATTTTCTGAATGGAATTGTCAGTGAAATGGCTGGATGTGAGAATCTGACAAGGAATATGTTAGTGATGTTGCCAGACGGGATGGAAAAAAAAGGCATTGGTGTTGTGTTAGCTCAGGGAAAACAATCAGCGCATTAATGAGCATCTGCCCGTGTATGCTTTATCCATGTGCTGCTTTGCTGATAAACTTCTGGAAGGATTAATACTGCCAGGGGAAAACAAAATGAACAATCAAGCAGGGTAATTACAGAATCATAGCTGTCTCTTGAGAGATTTGGTTTTGTGTTTACAACTAACAACAATAGAAGTCTCACTATTTACTCCTCTCACCACATCGTACTTTTAAATAGTATGAGTGTGCAGACGAGGAAAGTTTAAATACGCCATTCCAGACACAATGTGTTCTTTGATCTGTGGAGGTACTCAGATCCAGAGCTTGTTTTGATTTTTTTATACCCTTCTTCACTGACTAATGTCAAATTAGTCACTTTGTAATATACCTGGTCAAGTTCCACTTCCTATACCAATACAATAACATTTGTAAAGCGCTTTTCTCCCTTAGAACTCAAAGCGCATACATATGTCTCAGATCAATACAGGGTTGTAGGCTGGACTGTTACAGAGGAAATAGTCAGGTGTTTATGAATTCCACACAAAAAGGTGGCTTTTCAGTTTGAAATTAAATGCTTCTAGATGTCCTGATTGGGTGTGGCAGGGAGTTCCAAAGTGTAGGGGCAGCATGACGGAAGGCTCTGTCTCCAAAGGTTTTGAGGTGGACTCTGGGGGTGACCAAGTTATTAGATCCTTTTGATCTAAGATTGGGGGGGGGGGGATTGATCCAGGGCCCAAATTGTGCAATGATTTTAATGTCAATAACCTAATCTTAAACAGATTTCTCCATTTTTTCATTAGCCAGTGGAGTGAGCAAAGGGTTGGTGTTATGTGGCAATGGCGGGGTTGGCTCGTTAACAGCCTTGCAGCGGCATTCTGGACTAATTGCGGGCAGTGCAGGTCTTTATTTGGAATACCTGTATAGAGAGAGAACATTGCAATAGTCCAGCCAAGATGTGATAAACTAGGGTTGGAAGATCTGCTGAAGGTATGAGGTGTTTAATCCTTCCACAGAATTTATCTCTGCTGTTGTCTGCAGTCTCCACCGCCAGATTCTGCCTGGGCCATTCCCTTCTAGTCTGGGGATCATCATGACATGATGTCGATAAGCAGTTTCAGCAGCCACACTCACAGAGCTTGCAAAAAAAAGAAAAATCCTTATACAGTACTCTTCTGCTTCTGGTTATGCGGTCAAATATTCAAGACAGGGTTCTCAAGTTACCCATTAGTGGTACAATTTTTATGACTTCTAAAATACGACTAATTTGTTCGCACATGAGCAGTATGGAGTAGCCCATCTTCAGGAGCACTTGGTCTCCCAAACACTTCCGAAGCCTCGGACCTTGGCAGAGAGGCGAGCCAGTGCAGGAATTACGGGACCTGAATACTGAGGAACAGGAAGGCTCTATAGGACCCACAACCTTCACTCTCCTTAGGTGAGTATCTGGGTTTTTTTTTAGGAAACACTTCAGACTTTCTTTAAAGAGAAGGTGAACAGGCATGGGCTTCCGAATTCCGCGGAAGCTAAAATTCCGAAATTCCGCCGGAATTGGGGTTTTCGCATGGTTCAGCGGAATTCGGAAATTGCAATCCGGAATTCCGGCAAAATCGGAATCGGAATGAATTGACCAATCAGGAGATGCGGAATGAGTTGACCAATCATAATCAGCGGAAAGTTACCGCGCTAAAATAACGGTTTCAACATTTTTTTTATCCAAATTTACAAAATACAAATCAACTTTACTGTTATCAGCAGTATTGATGATCATCTTAAATTTCAGATACAAAAACGATATTTCAAATGAGCGATTGAGTAATTCCTCCTAAATTTACGGAAATCCGTTTAAAAATACGGAAAGTGCACGTGGCGGAATACCGCGGAATGTAGCGGAATGTAGCGGAATTCCACCGAAATGTAGCGGAAGCGGAATTTTGTTATGACGGTATGCGGAATTACCGCGGAATCGGAAATTGGCTCTTCCGACCATGCCTGAAGGTGAAAGGTCTTTAAAAAAATAAGATCTACTTACCTGGGGCTTCCTCCAGTATCTGGCAGCCTATGTTTCCTTCACTGCAGCTCCGCTCTCCCCCGCACCTTCCCTGTAAGTAATAACATATGAATCACATTGAAAATGCACAGTCAAGACCCCTTTGCTATTTCCTTCAGCAAAGACTGCCATGTCTTCCAATACAGCTTTGTCTGTGCACCACCTTCTTGCATTCTGAAGAACATAATGATTATCAGGTAAACAGCGCCATCCACAGGGTCAGCTGGTTGCTCCTTCTGCCAGACTACTTCAGATCACATGACCATTTTATAAATATAATTACTTTTTTAACTCAAGGGGCTTGATTCACAAAAGAATGCTAACTGTTAGCGCGGGCGAATTTTCGTGTTTGTGCGCGATTGCGAATTTTCACGCGCAATTAAACGTTACGCACAAAATCGTTATGGTTTTCGCACGCAAACACGAATTTGCGCGTGAAAACGGCCGTGCTAAGGCCCCGTTCACACTTGCGGTTGTTTGCCAAACGGACCGGATGACCTGACCGGATCCGGACCGGATCCGGATCAGAACCGTACGGTTCTGATCCGGATCCGATCCGGATCCGGTCAGGTTGCATCAGGTGTCCATCAGGATGCGATCCGGATCCGTTTGGCAAAAGTAACGTTAAAAACAAAAAAAATGTTGGGGTCTGGGAGGTCAGCAGAAGGGGGACCTGTGGAATCAGGCCCTCTGCTGTTTAGCACTCACCTCCACCTGCGACATGCTGCCAACATCTCCGGATCCGGATCCAGCTGTGCTGCTCCACTCCAAAATGCTTGCCCATGTGTCCCCATCCAATATCGCCGCAACAATCCCCATAGGAAGTGGGGTAGAACATCCGGATTTCTCAGCCAGTGTGTTGTGCGCTCTCCGGTTCCCATTGGTTTGTATTGGCCGGATGGTGCAGTCCGGCTCCGCCCCGGATACGGCTGCCGGAGGAGCCGGATGAAAAAATAGCGCATGTTGGAACGGAGGCCGGAGGCCGGATCCGGCCCGGATCCGGTCCGGTTCGGCAGAACGGACGCATGTGAACGGACGCATAGGCTTTCATTGCTATGCCGTGCGTCCGTTCCGTCCGTTCTGCAAGCGGTGCGGCTCCGGCACGGCGATTCCGGAGGGCCACCGCAAGTGTGAACCGGGCCTAACAGTTAGCACTCTTTTGTAAATCAAGCCCAATGTCTTTATCCATTCTGTCCTAGAAACTATTAACTAAACTTCTCACTCCACAGGAGTATTTTATTTGTTGCTATCTATGTCACTCCTGGAGAGATTCCCCACTTCATAATACTTCTCACAGATGGGGAAACAGGGGAGCAATAAAAATATCAAAAGATGTTCTAACTCTTTTCCACAATTTCTAGAACTAAAATATACAATATATCTCCTTGAATTGGGATTTCACTGGCAAGATATCTACAATAAAAATTATGAAACTCCCAATATGCCTGTTTCTCTTCCAGATCAAACCTATTCTTCTTCCCAGGCTGTTCTGCAATACTTAGAATATGGCCAATTATTTTCTAAAATAGTAAAACAGGATCTATAGCTACAGAAGCCTTCTCTGAAAGAAAAAAAGTAACATTAGCACATACATTTAAAATGGCCACGGGCAATTTAGATGCAGGGTGAACCTGAAAGATGGCTTAACCTGCTACTGCTGTAACTCCTTGACAATGTTAAGATTAAATACTATTCCAGTTCTGAGTGGTAGCAACTCGGGGGAACATGTAATTCCAGCACTGGCTTTTGCCTGTGTACCAATTACCTTCTTTTCCTAATTTGTGAGGCGCCCTGCTGAAGCTTACTGCACACAAAGCAGCACTGGGGTCCAAAATACTGGTGCAGTGCTGCACTAAAATTAGCCGCTTCAAACATTTCCAAACACACACACACACACACACACACACACACACACACACACACACACACACACACACACACACCAGTTTTCTAAAAGTCAAAGAGAAAAGGAGGGAGGAAGAGAAAGTGGAAGAATACAGTGGTGTAACGATCGGTGAAGCACAGAGAGGATCTGATTACCGGTGATCTGCAGTATCACTGGGAATACAGATTTATACCAGATTATAAGTGATCTGCAGTATCACCGATAATCTGATATACCAGCTAACCTCTGTTCACCTGAGTAGAGTGTAGTGTTTGGTGTAACAGTAACACTTAAGAGGACTAGGCCTCAGAGCAGTGAGGAGTACTGCACAGATTCCTCCCGAAGACCTGAACTCTCCAAGGCGGGAGGAGTCAGGCTGAGAGTAGGAAGGATATCTGAGAGTGACACTCTGGAGGTAGTGTCACTAACAAGACAGGGAACCGCCTCTAATAGTAAGGTTGGTTCTCGAGGTCGGACAAGCCAGGTCGTAAACACACGGACAGATAAAGTACAGATTCAGAAGGGGGAGGCGGAGTCAAGGTACAGGCAGGGTTCGGCAACAGGGTATCAGATATATCGAGGTACAAAATCAGGAGGCAGAAGCAGAGTCTAAGGACGAGCCGGGGTTCGGCAACAGAGTATCAGAATGGCAAGGTACAAGATCAGAGTACAGGAGGATAGTCAGGCAGGCAAAGGGTCATAACAGATAATCACAATCAAACTAGTACTTTAAGCTATCAACAGAATCTAGCTTAGTGTAGGATTACAGCTCCAGCTGGTCCCGGCACACTAACGGATCTGACTAAGGGTCTGAGTGCTCCCACGTATGTGAACGCAACACCAGACAACCAGCAACTGAACATCCTGCCGTATATATACACATAAGGACTGCCCAGCACCTCCCATAGTGCTGGACCAATGAAAGATGAAGCCAGTGTCAGCTGACCAGCCTGGTCAGCTGACTACTTCTGGCTGTCATATAATCCCTGCCTGAGTGTCCCAGCCATACCAGCACCGCTCAGCGGTGCCTCCACAATGGGGCCATGCGCGCTAACCGCCGCGTCCAACGCGGCGGTTTTTCCGCGCTCCGCCATGCCCTGCACGGGGACAGCCGCCTCAGACTGAGTGGAGGCGGCTGCCTCTCCGTGCTCTGCAACGCTATGTGCGGAAAGAGCCGCCTGCCGCTGACTCATGGCGGCGGCTCTTCCGCGTTTCTTGACAAGTGGTTCCAGTGTTTGCAGCCATCTTTCAAGTACGCCTATAGCAAAAAAATCTTTATGGAGATGAAGATTTCATTTTTCAGCACGACCTGGCATCTGCTCACAGTGCCAAAACCACTGGTAAATGGTCTACTGACCATGGTATTACTGTGCTCCATTGGCCTGCCAACTCTCCTGACCTGAACCCCATAGAGAATCTGTGGGATATTGTGAAGAGAAAGTTGAGAGACACAAGACCCAACACTCTGGATGAGCTTAAGGCCGCTATCGAAGCATCCTGGGCCTCCATAACACCTGAGCAGTGCCATGGGCTGATTGTCTCCATGCCACGCCGCATTGAAGCAGTCATTTCTGCAAAAGGATTCCTGACCAAGTATTGAGTGCATAACTGAACATAATTATTTGAAGGTTGACTTTTTTTGTTTTAAAAACACTTTTCTTTTATTGGTCGGATGAAATATGCTAATTTTTGGAGATAGGAAATTTGGGTTTTCATGAGCTGTATGCCAAAATCATCAATATTAAAACAATAAAAGGCTTGAACTACTTCAGTTGTGTGTATTTGAATCTAAAATATATGAAAGTCTGATGTTTATCAGTACATTACAGAAAATAATGAACTTTATCACAATATGCTAATTTTTTGAGAAGATCCTGTAGACTTTGGCTGGGCCATTCTAACATGGATATGTTTTGTTTTAAACCATTCCATTGTTGCCCTGGCTTTATGTTTAGGGTCGTTGTCCTGCTGGTAGGTGAACCTCCACCCCAGTCTCAAGTCATTTGCAGACTCCAAGAGGTTTTCTTCCAAGATTGCCCTGTATTTGGCTTCATCCATCTTTCCATCAACTCTGACCAGCTTCCCTGTCCCTGCTGAAGAGAAGCACCCCCAGAGCATGATGCTGCCACCACCATATTTGACAGTGGGGATGGTGTGTTCAGCGTGATGTGCAGTATTAGTTTTCCGCCACAGATAGCGTTTTGCATTTTGGCCAAAAAGTTCCATTTTGGTCTCATCTGACCATAGCACCTTCTTCCACATGTTTACTGTGTCCCCCACATGGCTTGTGGCAAACTGCAAACGAAACTTCTTATGCTTTTCTGTTAACAGTGGCTTTCTTCTTGCCACTCTTCCATAAAGGCCAACTTTGTGCAGTGCACGACTAATAGTTGTCCTATGGACAGATTCCCCCACCTGAGCTGTAGATCTCTGCAGCTCGTCCAGAGTTACCATGGGGCTCTTGACTGCATTTCTGATCAGCGCTCTCCTTATTCGGCCTGTGTGTTTAGGTGGACGGCCTTGTCTTGGTAGCTTTACAGTTGTGCCATACTCCTTCCATTTCTGAATGATCGTTTGAACAGTGTTCTGTGGGTGTTCAAGGCTTTGGAAATCTTTTTGTAGCCTAAGCCTTCTTTAAATTTCTCAATAACTTTATCCCTGACCTGTCTGATGTGTTCTTTGGACTTCATGGTGTTGTTGCTCCCAATATTCTATTAGACAACCTCTGAGGCGGTTACAGAGCAGCTGTATTTGTACTGACATTAGATTACACACAGGTGCACTCTATTTAGTCATTAGCACTCACCAGGCAATGTCTATGGGCAACTGACTGCACTCAGACCAGAGGGGGCTGAATAATTATGCACACCCCACTTTGCAGTTATTTGTTTGTAAAAAATGTTTGGAATCATATATGATTTTCATTCCACTTCTCACGTGTACACCACTTTGTGTTGGTCTTTCATGTGGAATTCAAATAAAATTGATTCATGTTTGTGGCAGTAATGTGACAAAATGTGGAAAACTTCAAGGGGGCCGAATACTTTTGCAAGCCACTGTATATTCATAGTATGGGACATTAAAAAAATGATGTGGGGTCCCTCCCCCCGAGCCTCTTTAATCCCTTGTCCCCCATGCTAGCTGGGATAGCCAGAATGCGGAGCCCCGGCCAATATCCTCTTGCATTCTTGATTGAAGATATCCGAACGCACCCGCCGTGACACTCTGCTGCTCCTGCTGAGGCTGTAGCTATAAGCATCTTTACATTTTGGCTCCAAGGTTTCCCTTTGGTCTAATAACAGACCAATGGGAATCAGGAGGATTCCCAATGGTCTGTAATTAGACCATTGGGGAGCTTGGAGCCAAAATTTAAAGATGCATTGTGCTCTAACTATACTTAGTATAGTTAGACCAGCTCCGTCTCCTATGCAGCTTTCCACTTTCATCTCCGCATACAGTTATAGCGCTCACCCGCGCTGTCACACTGGAGCAGCCATAGCACCCTGATATCAGTCTAAAGGGTTAAGGGATAGGACAATAGATGAAGGTAAGCTGTGTATGAGATGGTAAAATGGTGGTCAGTTGCCAAAGTGTCCTAAGAGAGAGAGTATACTTACCTGAAGTGGTAAGTTTTCAGGTTGTGCCTAAAAAGGGTAAGTGTGGGCACTGGGCAAATGGCAGATGTGTTGCGGGAGGTTGTTCCAGAGAAGAGGAGAGGATCGAGAGAAGTCTTGTAAGCAGGAGTGAAAAGAAAAAGGAGAACATTGTTAGTAGAGCGGAGATTTTGTGTAGGGTAGCGCTAGGTTGTGAAGTGCTTTGTAGGTGAGCGTCAGGATCACACAATAATTACTGCCTGGGATGTAGCACACCCTTTAACTGAGGCTGGAATCCAGAACTCACTTTGAACTGCTTTTCACATGGATTCTGTAACTTTGGAATTTGGTTTTATTCCTTTTGGGCTTCTGTTTAAAGCAAACCATGCCCCCATCATTAATATAGGTAAGGATTGTAAGGGGTTAAAGTGGTTGATGTTATGAAATGCCGGCACCGTGAAATTTGCATCAGGAAATAAGATGCACTTTGGAAACGATGAATGGGAGATGTGTTTTGACACAGGAATTTGTGCATATTCACACTTGAAAAGCATGAACAGAGAAAAACCTGTTTCACACATGGAATTTAATTTCAGGCACATGGCGGAGGGAAAGTCATGCATATTGAAGTGGAAAAAGAGAACATTAGGATGCAGGAGAGATATGCAATCTTTCCTCGCATCTTCCCATTTATTCTGATAGTAAACCACTTCTGAATTGCATAATATATCCCCACATGACATGAGAACCTTCTCTAGCATCATATGTTTATCCTTGACAAACTCTACCAGTACCAGGCTCCCTATAAAGCACAACGTTCTGCTGTGACACATGACATCTGATGAGCCATTAGCACCCATTATGAATGACCTATTCATCTGATTTGCAGTTCTAGGAATCAGAGGTAAGGGTGGGGTTAACGTTGTGCCTTGTACCAAAGTAGTCTGAAAAATAACTTAAAGCAGATGATCATACAGCTTTGGGGAATCTGCCGTTTCTTCTCCACACTATGGCCGGGCGGTCCTGCGAAACCAGGAGACAGTCAGGAAAGCATAGCACTTGTTCAGTAAAAGATTGATCAATGTGCAAAGAACAGGCACCCAGAGCAGATCGCTTATCACGTGAACTAACGCTGTTCGCGTGAAAAGCTCTGTGAGCGGCAGATCGCGTGATAACTGCTGTGATAGCAGTTATCACGTTTTTGAGAATCGAGCCCATTGTGTGTGGAAAAACAACTGACGACAGGTTTCTTTTTCCTGGACACTACATAGGTTTGTGCTTTTAATTGCATTGTGTGGCTATGGAAAATGCAAGTGGTTTTTCATGAACAAACTGTGTCCAGGAAGCCACCCACAAAAAGACATGCCTGAAACTGCTCAGTTACAAGTAGGAATGGGGCTTAGGGTGCATACGGACATCTAATTTCGTTTGGTCGATTTTACCACTTTCATGAAGTTCTGAAAGCTTATCTACACAATCTGCCCTAGATTCCAAATCTTGTTGTGTCTCAAAGTAAAAATGAAGTGTCTAGACAACAAAAAAAACAAGTTTTCTAGCAGCGATTTAGTGAAAAAGGCTTCCCTAGAAACCACTTAGCTCCGCATGAATGACTAGCGATGATAGAAAACCTCTCACAGAATTCTCAGCTTAGAATTTAGTCAGAGTCAGCTATCTGTCACAGATATTGCTCTCTCTGCTCTTTTGACAGGCACAGAAATACAACTGGGACAGATAAACTGTAGGGGATCGTGCAGCGTGTAGGCCAAAGTATTCTTCTATAAAACTGTAAACCGTTCATTCTAATTCATCTATTCTGAGGAAATTATCATGCACACCCAAAATATTCAATGCAGGTGGCGCAGTTCAAACGACGGAATTAAACAACAGTATAGAACCAATTACCACACACTAAACTCATACTTGGCTTGGATTCGTTTTCCATTTAATGAGTGGGGACATTTTGTGTGCAAACTTAGGTTTTTAAATAGTGGTGACAGGGATGCAAGAGATGCTGCAAATCACTCACGACCAGCAGCACATTAGGTATAATAAAAAGGGATAGTACCAGTTAGTAAGTGAATTACTGATTGCACAGTTGCAGCTCTGTGAGTCATTCTGTAGTCCAAGTACCCTATTTTTTGGAATATAAGACGCTCTAGAATATAAGACGCACCTAGGTTTAGAGGGCGAAAACCAGGGAAACAATATATATATATATATAAATCTGGGGCGTCCATGTTCCAGAAGCGTCTTGTAGATGTTCTCCCCAATCATTGTCCTCCTGCGTCCCCCATGTGTCGCCTTCTGTCTAGCATGTGTCCCTTTCTGTCCCCCTGTGTCTTCCTGTGTGTCCCACTTTGTCCTCCTTTGCCCCCTGTGTGTCCCCTTCTGTCCCCCTGTGTCCTCCTGTGTGCCCCCCTGTGTCCCATCCTGTTCCCCTGTGTCCTCCTGTGTGTCCCCTTCTGTCCCCCTGTGTCCTCCTGTCCATCTATGTCCCCTCCTGTCCCCCTGTGTGGTCCTGTGTTTCTCCCCGTGTCCCTTCTGGTCTCCCATGTGGTTATGTGTGTTCCCGGGTCACTTCTGGTTCCCCATGTGTGGTCCTCCAGCCCCCCCCCAGCATGTCTTCTTCACTCCTCTGGCTAAGAACAATTAGCGACAGCATGGCTCACCTCACCAGCAAATCCAACAGCGATCAGCAGACCTCTTTAGCACTGCTCCCCGAGTAACAGCTTCTGCTGGTGAAGTGATCAGCAGAAGCATTCACTAGGGGGAGCCACGCAGGAGATGAGAGGTCTGCTAATCACCTGGTGTGGTGAGTCACTGGTGAGTTGAGCTGTGCTGCCGCTAATTGATCTTACACAGGGCCAGCTGAGGAGACATGTGGTGGGATGGAAGACCCAGTGGCGTCCCTACAATAGAGCGCAGGGGGGCGGAGCGCACCGGGTGTCAGACACCCAGGGGGGTGTCGCCACGACCCCCCACAGCAGCACAATCGGAGGGGGAAGCAGGGCTAGAAGGAGAGGCTGTGGAGGCAGCGGTGGGGAGGGGGGAAATATCCCCCCCCTCCCTCACCTGGGACCCCTCCTTCTGCCTCTCTCTCCCCCTCCAGGATAGCGGCGATAAGTGCGGGGCGGCCGGAGGCAGGGCCGTGCCTGGGCGAGTGCTGTGGTGTGGGTGCATTGCACCCAGGCGCCGGGCTGTGCTTGCCCCCAGTCTGGTCTTCACCGGTGCCCTCTGCCTCCCCCTCGGTCGCCGCTCTCTCCCCCTGGCCGCCTGCAGCATCAGACCTCATCAGCGGGCGGCCAGAATAGACGGGCGCCGGCGCTAGGACCTAGCGGACACCGCTCATGCGGAAGTGACATCACTTCCACATAGCGGTGCGCCCGCCGCCCGCTCTAAGGTCGGGTCGCCCACTGATAGAGAGGTCTGCTGCTGCTGGGAGGTGAGGGGTCCCTGTCACTCACTACCTACCTAGCCTGGGGGCACCTGTCACTCACTGGGGGTCCCTGTCACTCACTACCTACCTAGCCTGGGGGCACCTGTCACTCACTGGGGGTCCCTGTCACCCACTACCTACCTAGCCTGGGGGCACCTGTCACTCACTGGGGGCACCTGTCACTCACTACCTACCTAGCCTGGGGGCACCTGTCACTCACTGGGGGTCCCTGTCACTCACTACTTACATAGCCTGGGGGCACCTGTCACTCACTGGGGGTCCCTGTCACTCACTACCTACCTAGCCTGGGGGCACCTGTCACTCACTGGGGGTCCCTGTCACTCACTACCTACCTAGCCTGGGGGCACCTGTCACTTACTGGGGGTCCCTGTCACCCACTACCTACCTAGCCTGGGGGCACCTGTCACTCACTGGGGGTCCCTGTCACTCACTACCTACCTAGCCTGGGGGCACCTGTCACTCACTGGGGGTGCCTGTCACTCACTACCTACCTAGCCTGTGGGCACCTGTCACTTACTGGGGGTCCCTGTCACTCACTACCTACCTAGCCTGGGGGCACCTGTCACTCACTGGGGGCACCTGTCACTCACTACCTACCTAGCCTGGGGGCACCTGTCACTCACTGGGAGTCCCTGTCACTCACTACCTACCTAGCCTGGGGGCACCTGTCACTCACTGGGGGCACCTGTCACTCACTACCTACCTAGCCTGGGGGCACCTGTCACTCACTGGGGGTCCCTGTCACTCACTACCTAGCTAGCCTGGGGGCACCTGTCACTCACTGGGGGTCCCTGTCACTCACTACCTAGTTAGCCTGGGGGCAGCTGTCACTCACTGGGGGGTCCCTGTCACTCACTACCTACCTAGCCTGGGGGCACCTGTCACTCACTGGGGGTCCCTGTCACTCACTACCTAGCTAGCCTGGGGGCACCTGTCACTCACTGGGGGTCCCTGTCACTCACTACCTAGCTAGCCTGGGGGCACCTGTCACTCACTGGGGGGTCCCTGTCACTCACTACCTACCTAGCCTGGGGGCACCTGTCACTCACTACCTAAAGGGCTCCCTGTCACTCACTACCTAAAGGGCTCCCTGTCACTCACTACCTAAAGGGCTCCCTGTCACTCACTACCTAAAGGGGCTCCCTGTCACTCACTACCTAAAGGGGCTCCCTGTCACTCACTACCTAAAGGGGCTCCCTGTCACTCACTACCTAAAGGGGGTCCCTGTCACTCACTACCTAAAGGGGGTCCAGGCTGGCTACATATACTGGGGACACTGGGTGTTTGTCATTATGTGCATTTACTGGTGAAAAGCTGTCTCTTATTATGTGCATTTGCTGGTGAAAAGCTGTCTCTTATTATGTGCATTTACTGGTGAAAAGCGGTTTCTTATTATGTGCATTTACTGGTGAAAGGCGGTTTCTTATTATGTGCATTTACTGGTGAAAAGCGGTCTCTTATTATGTGCATTTACTGGTGAAAAGCGGTCTCTTATGTGCATTTACTGGTGAAAAGCGGTCTCCTATTATGTGCATTTACTGGTGAAAAGCGGTCTCTTATTATGTGCATTTACTGGTGAAAGGCTGTCTGTCATTACGTGCATTTACTGGTGAAACGCTGTCTCTTATGTGCATTTAGTGGGGAAATTTTGTCAGTAAAAATAATCTTTTGTCCGTAAATTTTTAGGTATTTGTCAGTAAAAAATAACGTGAAAGGTTGGCAACACTGGCAGGCTGCGTGGCGCAACGGGAAAGATACAGGCAGCCCACCTCACACTTGGGCTTGGCGGGGGGAGGAGCCGACGATAGCGAGCGAGAGTAGGGGGGCCGCAGGCAGCCATAAATACGCAGTGTGTGACTGTGTCGCACTCGCAGAGCCTCTCAGCCTGAATCAGTCCAGAGACTCGCAGGCAGCCAAAGCCAGCCAGGAGCAAGCCCATGGAAGAGGGGTAGGAATGGAGTATCGCATGCATGCGTAAAGAGGTGGAAGGTGTGGGTGTGATGAGGCAGGACATGGGTGTGGTTATGTGGTTGGGCGCGGTTAATTTAACCACTCCCATAGGCGCCAGAGAAAATCTTGCACCCAGGTGCCAGGCACCCCAGGCTCTCACCCCTGGGCGTATGGACAATTACTTACTTGATTTCCGCGTTCCAAGCGTGGAGCGCAGCTTCATGATGACGTTACAGGTCTCCGTCTTCAATGCCGCCCACTGTGCTTCCTGATTAGCGGAAGCACAGTGGGCGGCATTGGAGGCGGAGACCTGTAACGTCATGACACTTGGATCTCCCCACCGCTACCTCCACAGCCCCTCCATCTAGCCCTGCTTCCCCCTCCTGGGGCACCTACACTGGGGGCAACTATACTAGCCATACTGGGGGCAACTATACTAGCCATACTGGGGGCAACTATACCAGCTATACTGGGGGCAACTATACCAGCTATACTGGGGGCAACTATACTAGCCATACTGGGGGCAACTATATTAGCCATACTGGGGGCAACTATACTAGCCATACTGGGGACAACTATACTTACTGGGGGCAACTATACTAGCTATACTGGGGGCAACCAAACTATACTAGCTATACTGGCTGGGGCAACTATACTAGCTATACTGGGGGCAGCTATCCTGGCTGGGGGGCAACTATACTAGCTATACTAGCTGGGGGCAACTATTCTAGCTGTACTGGCTGGGGGCAACTATACTAGCTGTACTGGCTGGGGGCAACTATACTAGCTATACTGTCTGGGGGCAATTACACTAGCTATACTGGCTGGGGCGACCATACTAGCTATACTGGGGCAACTATACTAACTTCATTGGGGGCAACTGTACTAGCTATACTGGGGGCAGCTATACTGGGGGCAACTATATTACCTACACTAAGGGCAACTATACTAGGTATTTTGGGGGCAACTATACTAGCTATACTGGGGCCGCTATTCTGGAGGGGGAAGAGAGAGGCAGAAGGAGGGGTCCCAGGTGCGGGAGGGGGGGATATGTCCCCCCGCCCCACCGCTGCCTCCACAGCCCCTCCATCTAGCCCTGCTTTCCCCTCCTGGGGGTACAGCCTCCATATCACTCTCATCCCGGGTTCACTTTAAATTAGTTAGCTCCGCCCTCATCTGGTCATGGCCATGCCCATTTTCCACCGCAGCGCTCTTTGCGCGCCGCAATTTATAGCCGCGCCCATTTTTTTTTTTGGGGGGGGGGGTGTCTTTTAATACCCAGCACCGGGTGTCAAATGCCCTAGGTACGCCACTGGGAAGACCACAAAGGGAAAAAAACAGGGTGTCCCAGACATCGTGGCAGGTCAGTGGTTTTGTATTGGCGGGCAATCGTAAGTCGGGTCTAGGACTCCCTGTCTTTAGAATATAAGATGCAGGGACTTTTTCTTCCCATTTATTTGGGAGAAAAAGTCCGTCTTGTATTCCAAAAAATACGGTATTTATTTTTTCATAAGTCCAAAGCACTGTGAGATCACAAAACATAATTTAAAGATACGCACCAAGCCCACTTCATCAAATCATAAAATCAAAGTGCTGCACAGTGATCAGGAGGCAAGAGCACCTGTTACTGGAAGCAGTAGATTTGGGCGCATGAGACAAGTGGACAAAAAGGGCGCCCCATTCACTTCCATTATAAATATCGTTTAATGGGCGCTGAACGGGGAAAATAAGGCGCCGGAGATTTTTAAGGATTTATAACGGCGCCCGGAGATTTTTAAGGATTTATAACTATGTTTGTGATGATTTAAGTTTACAAAATGAGCCCGTGACGAATAACGTTTATGAAGATAATAAATCACTATTTCTAAAACATTTCTAACACATTATTATCCACCCAAAAAAATAATTTACATTTTTTTTCTTTACATTTTTTATTTATTAATGTCTGTAAAACATTATTATCCATAGGGGGTTTTAGGTTTAGGCACCAACAGGGGGGTCTTAGGTTTAGGCACCAACTGGGGGGTCTTAGGTTTAGGCACCAACAGGGGGGTCTTAGGTTTAGGCACCAACAGGGGGGTCTTAGGTTTAGGCACCAACAGGGGGGTCTTAGGTTTAGGCACCAACTGGGGGGTCTTAGGTTTAGGCACCAACAGGGGGGTCTTAGGTTTAGGCACCAACAGGGGGGTCTTAGGTTTAGGCACCAACAGGGGGGTCTTAGGTTTAGGCACCAACAGGGGGTCTAGGGGTTAGGGATAGGTACAGGGAGGGTTTTTAATAAACGAAAATATAAGTTTCACTTTACAAACAGGGAAGATTAACGTTTTAAGAATTGCCGATCTCATACACATTATTTAGTGATTTATAAATTCATAAAACACTATTTATAAACGAAATTCTACACAATAATTTCTATAAACGATATTTCCATTTATCGTTTATACCACGCGCCCTTTTTTCCCGACGCCCTTTTCGTACGTACGCCCTGTTACTTTATTGTGATCACTGTATGGCACTTTTTTTTCATGACCTCATGAAATGGGCTTAATTATATGAAACACTTTGTCTGAGTATTTCTATAAATTATTTTGCCAAACCACTGACTGTAATTACTGTTTTGGAGGTAAATCAACACTTGTCTTTAAATTTTAAACTATTTTAATTGTTTTATAGCATTTGACTTTTGGGATGAGTGAAATAGTTGCTGTCAGTTTAGCAGTGGCGTAGCTAAGGAGCTGTGGGCCCCGGTGCAAGTTTGACAATGGGGCCCCCCAAGCACTCTACACATAACAATTGATACAGCGCACCAAAACCTGCCAATGGCAACTACAGTGTCAGAGGTGCAAGAAAAGCATGGGAAACAGTTTCTTAAGGATTACCAGTATTCAAAGTATCTATAGAAGTTATTATTATAGGCACAGGACCAATAGAGAGCTAATACTGTAGTTGGGGGAGGGCCCTTCGGGGCCCCTCTGGCCCAAGGGCATCGATGCGGTCGCTACCTCTGCAACCCCTATTGCTACGCCCCTGCAGTTTAGCAAGATTTCAGTTGCACTTCCAATAGGTCCATGAGAATCTCACAAATCAGATAGTCAAAAATAGTAAAAAAAAAAATAGCAGAAAAAAACTACCGGTATTCTATTTATGTTTATTTACTTCTATTTTTATTGTTTTTATGGAAAATCCACATTGGTGATTTGCCAGGGATCTCTATACAGTCCTATTGTGGCAGTAACCCCGGCAAAAGCAATTACATTTGAGATATAGATAATAGAGGCAGTGCAATTATGACTAACAGGAAACCCTGACTGCAAATTTGCTGCTTTGCCAGAGATATATATACAGCTGCAATACTGATGGATAAAGATACATTTTTAGTTTAGTTGCATTTAAAAATCTGCCAGCAATCTTTTGGTGGCCATACACGGTACAATAAAAACGTTCGATTTTCCCGTTTATTCGATTTAAATGATCGAATTGAATGAAAGTTGAAAAATTATTTTTTTTCGATCAAGAAATTCGAACGATTATCCCGTTTTTTCTGGAAAAATGATCGGACATGCTGGAAAAATCTTTATATTCGATCTAACGGAATAATCGAACTAAATTATCTAATTGAAAAATTGTACCATGTATGGCCACCTTTTGGATCACTATTATGGGCTAAAATCGATCAAAAGATCTAAATCAATCTAAAATTGATCTTTTTAAAGTGACACTGAAGCACAAATAAACTTATGAAATAATGAACTGTATGTGTAGTACATATAATTAATAGATCATCAGTAGCAAAGAAAAGAGTCTCTTATTATTTTCAGTTATGTAGCTTTTTTTAACCTGCAGAGCGTTCTGGACGAGCTGAGCTCGTCCAGAGATGCCGGAGGGTGCCGCTCATGCTCTGCTGGGCCGATTTAAACTAAATAAAAAGGAGCACACGCAGCCGGCACTTTGCCAGCCGCGTGTGCTACTTGATCGCCGCCGCAGCGCGGCGATGTGCAGCGGCAAAAGAGGGTCCCCCCAGCTGCCCGAGCCCAGCGCAGCCGAACCAAACCGTTCCGGCCAGCGCTAAGGGCTGGATCGGAGGCGGCTGACGTCACTCCGCTCGTCGCCATGGTTGTTTGTGTGCTTCAGAAAATAGAACGGTTTCTGACCCAAGTTGGGTTGAAGAGCTCAGAGAATCTCTTTAGCATGGATAACAACTGTTTCTTAATTCTTCCTGTACTGGAAAACACTATGAGATTCTTTTCGTTGCTTTAAATATTGTATTCCTTTGCTGTACTACAGTGGCGTAACAATAGGGGCTACAGCCCCTGCACTTGTGGAGGAGCCCTGGGGCCCGCCCAGGGCCGTTTTGGGGGGCATGAGGTGTCGCAGCATGAGGGGAGAGCATGGCCACATTGGTGGGGAGGGGGCCACTCCCCCCCTCACCTCGGGCTCTACTTTCAGCGCTACCCCTCCAGCATCAATTATTGGCAGCAGCGGCGGGCAGGAACACAAACCTCCATGCGTTAGAAATCGGACCCCCGCGATGTAACACATGGAGGTATGTGTTGCTGCCCGCCGCTGCTGCCAATGATTGATGCTGGAGGGGGAGTGCTGAGAGGAGAGCCCGAGGTGAGGGAAGGGGGGAGTGGCTCCCCTCCCTGCTGATGTACAGGCGCGGAGCTAGGGGGGGTCGGGGTAGGACAAGTGCCCCGGGGCGCCGGGTCCCCAAGGGCGCCCAGCTGAGCTTCGTTTTTTTTTTTTTTTTTCTTGCGGGGGGTGAGGGGAGCAGCGCAGAGAAGAGAGAGAGCTGTGCGGACGGTGGGGAAGGGGGGCCATCTCCCCCCTCCTTCCCTCACCTTAGGTGCTCTCTCTCTCCCTCGCTGTCCCCTCCAATGTCTGTCCGGTGGCTGGCAGCGGCGGGCGGAACTCACCTCCGTCTCGCTCCAGCGCCGGCCGGAAGTTCGGGTGCCAGCCGCTGCTCTGGTCTGGACCAGACCAGAGTAGCGGCAGATCCATCCGGCGCTGCGACGAGACGGAGGTAAGTTCCGCCCACCGCTGCCAGCCACCGGACAGACATTGGAGGGGACAGCGAGGGAGAGAGAGCAGCTCTTCTCTGCGCTGCTCCCCTCCTGCTGGGGAGGGGGACACCTGGCTGACCTGGCTACCTACTCTGGGCACCTATACCTCTGGCTACCTACTCTGGGCACATATACCTTACCCCTGGCTACCTACTCTGGGCACATATACCTTACCCCTGGCTACTGGCTACCTACTCTGGGCACATATACCCCTGGCTACCTACTCTGGGCACATATACCCCTGGCTACCTACTCTGGGCACATATACCCCTGGCTACCTACTCTGGGCACATATACCTTACCCCTGGCTACTGGCTACCTACTCTGGGCACATATACCCCTGGCTACCTACTTTGGGCACATATACCCCTGGCTACCTACTCTGGGCACATATACCCCTGGCTACCTACTCTGGGCACATATACCCCTGCCTACATATATTGGGCACATATACCCGTAACTACATATACTGGGCATATACCCCTGGCTACCTACTCTGGCCACATATAACCCTGGCTACCTACTCTGGCCACATATAACCCTGGCTACCTACTCTGGGCACATATACCCCTGCCTACATATAATGGGCACATATACCCCTAACTACATATACTGGGCATATACCCCTGGCTACCTACTCTGGGCACATATACCCCTGGCTACCTACTCTGGGCACATATACCCCTGCCTACATATATTGGGCACATATACCCCTAACTACATATACTGGGCATATACCCCTGGCTACCTACCCTGGGCACCTATACCCCTGGCTACCTACTCTGGGCACCTATACCCCTGGCTACCTACTCTGGGCACCTATACCCCTGGCTACCTACTCTGGGCACATATACCCCTGGCTACCTACTCTGGGCACATATACCCCTGGCTACCTACTCTGGGCACATATACCCCTGGCTACCTACTCTGGGCACATATACCCCCTGCCTACATATACTGGGCATATATACCCCTGGCTACATATACTGGGCATATATACCCCTGGCTAAATATACTGGGCATATATACCCCCTGGCTACGTGGACTGGGCATATATACCCCCTGGCTACATATACTGGGCATATATACCCCTGGCTACATATACTGGGCATATATACCCCTGGCTACATATACTGGGCATATATACCCCTGGCTACATATACTGGGCATATATACCCCCTGGCTACATATACTTGGCATATATACCCCTGGCTACATATACCTGGCATATATACCCCTGGCTACATATACTGGGCATATATACCCCTGCCTATATATACTGGGCATATATACCCCCTGCCTACATATATTGGGCATATATACCCCTGGCTACATATACTGGGCATATATACCCCCTGGCTACGTGGACTGGGCATATATACCCCCTGGCTACATATACTGGGCATATATACCCCTGGCTACATATACTGGGCATATATACCCCTGGCTACGTATACTGGGCACATATACGCCTGACTATATATACTGGGCACATATTATTCTCCTGGCTACATATACTGGGCATATATACCACTGGCTACATATACTGGGCACATATACCTCTGGCTACATATACTGGGCACACATACCCCTGCCTACATATACTGGGCACACCCTGGCTACCTGTTCTGTAGACATCTCTACCCCTGGCTACCTGTTCTGGGGACATCTATACCGCTGGCCACCTATTCTGGGGACATCTATACTGCTGGCCACCTATTCTGGGGACAACTATAGACCTGGGGCTACCTATTTTTGGGGAACCACGTCAGATTGAGTGTATTTTGGAGAACTGCTGCCAGGTGAGAGGTGTCTACCATATTAAGGGGGCATTCTACCTATTTATGTGAAATGCTGTCTATTTATGTGACTCATGACTGCTGAATTTGTCTTTTTGGGGGCCTCATGGTTACTGAATTTGTCTTGTTGGGGGCCTCATGATTTGTTGGGGGCCTCAAGATCGCTGAATTTGTCTTGTTGGGGGCCTCATGATTGCTGAATTTGTCTTGTTGGGGGCCTCATGATTGCTAAATTTTTCTTGTTGGGGGCCTCATGATTGCTGAGTTGGTTATGTTGGGGGCCTCATGATTGCTGAATTTGTCTTGATGGGGGGGGGGGGGGGGGGCTCATGATTGCTGAATTTGTCTTGGAACATGCTGGAAGGTACATACTGAGGGAGGGTGGGTGAGCGTGAGCCTGCTAACCTCCATATACATTTGGCTCCACCCATAACCACGCCCACATTTATTATGTGACCACGCCCCGTAGCGCGCCGCAACCATGACTTTGGGGGGGCGCATTAATAGTCTTTGTCCCCGGGCGCTGAAAATCCTAGCTACACCTCTGCTGATGTAGGTGGCCATATGCTCTCCCCTCATACTGCTACCCCTCCTGCTCCCCAAAACGGACCTGAGCGGGCCCCGGTAGGGCATCTAAATTTTCACAGGGGCCCCATGATTTCTAGTTACGTCCCTGCTGTACTACACATACAATTCATTCATAAAATTATTTTTGCTTTAGGCTTGCTTTCATTTTATTTAAAGGGGAACTGAAGTTAGAGGTATACAGAGCCTGCCAAATGTATTTCCTTTTAATCAATACCAGTTGCCTGGCAGCTCTGCTGGTCTATTTCAATGCAGTAGTATCTGAATAACACCAGAAACAAGCATGCAGCTAGTCTTGTCAGATCTGACTTTAAAGTCTGAACCACTGAAACACCTGATCTGCTGCAAGCTTGTTCAGGGGCTATGGCTAATAGTATTAGAGGCAGAGGATCAGCAGGGCTGCTAAGCAACTGGTATTGCTTAAAAGGAAATAAACATGACAGCCTCCATATACCTCTCTCTTCAGTTCCCCTTTAAAGGGCCATTTTGCCCCAAGACCAAACTTACAGATTTCACTCTCTCATCCCTATTTGGCTCCTCCCATTATTGTCATTACAATTGTTGAAGGTTAGCATTTAACAGTGGTGCTCAGCAGAGCTCGAATATTCGAGTAGCTCGAATATTCGAGCTCTTTTTCAGCTATTCGAGCTCGGTATTCGAGCTCCGAATAGCTGGAGCTATTCGAATGGGCTATCCGAGTACACTCGAATAGCCCATTCACTATTCGAGCTATTCGAGCAACCCGGCGCTATTCGAGCTCGGTACCGAGCTCGAATAGCGTCATAGCCCAGATTGATGTCCTTAGAGCCAATCAGAGGGCTCCCAGGCCCTCTGACGGCAGCCAATCACAGAGGGGGACCCTGGCCAGCCCCTACCCTATAAATAGCGGCCGCCATGTTCCGTTTCTCCATGCTTGCCTGAGACTTGTACAGAGAGAGAGTTGCTCCTTTGTGCTTTGGCTTAGCAAGTGCTCTATTGTGATCATTTACCTAGCGTTTTTGCTCACCTACACCTGCCATATACACCTATATTGTTGTTAGTTAGATAGACATTGTATTTTAGTTAGTAGCTTGTGTGTTACATTAGAGACAGGCAGCTGCTGCAAGCTTACAGGTTTAGGCCTCAGGGGGGCCTTGCCTCTGTGGGCAGCTGTCCTCTGTTTATTTCTCTCATCTATACCAGTATTTCTGCTGTCCTTTACTAATAGTATTGTAGTTATACTGTACTAGGAGTAGGACACTCACTGACTGTCACTGTTTATAGGCTACTAGCTAGCTCCTGCGTGTGTGCACTCACTCACTGTCTGTGTGTACACACACTCTATTTCCTTCTGATTACTGATAGATTATTGTTATTTAGTTGTACTTACTTACTACTTACTCTTACTGTACCCGTAGGGACACTCACTGTCACTGTTCATATAGGCTACTAGCTCCTGCGTGTGCGCACTGCACTCACTGTCTGAGTGTACACACACAACACACACTCTATTTCCTTCTGATCGCTGATTGATTATCGTAATTAGTTAGTTGTACTTACTGTTACTACTTACTCTTACTGTACTAGGAGTCTAGGACACTCAGTCACTGTCCATAGGCTACTAGCTCCTGCGTGCGTGCACTCACTGTCTGAGTGTACACACACCCACACTCCATTTCCTTCTGATCGCTGATTGATTATCGTAATTAGTTAGTTCTACTTACTGTTACTACTTACTCTTACTGTACTAGGAGTCTAGGACACTCAGTCACTGTGTTCATAGGCTACTAGCTCCTGCGTGCGTGCACTCACTGTCTGAGTGTACACACACCCACACTCCATTTCCTTCTGATCGCTGATTGATTATTGTAATTAGTTAGTTGTACTTACTGTTAATACTTACTCTTACTGTACTAGGAGTCTAGGACACTCAGTCACTGTCCATAGGCTACTAGCTCCTGCGTGCGGTCACTCACTGTCTGAGTGTACACACACCACCCACACTCTATTTCCTTCTGATCGCTGATTGATTATTGTAATTAGTTAGTTCTACTTACTGTTACTACTTACTCTTACTGTACTAGGAGTCTAGGACACTCAGTCACTGTGTTCATAGGCTTCTAGCTCCTGCGTGCGTGCACTCACTGTCTGAGTGTACACACACCCACACTCCATTTCCTTCTGATCGCTGATTGATTATTGTAATTAGTTAGTTCTACTTACTGTTACTACTTACTCTTACTGTACTAGGAGTCTAGGACACTCAGTCACTGTGTTCATAGGCTACTAGCTCCTGCGTGCGGTCACTCACTGTCTGAGTGTACACACACCACCCACACTCTATTTCCTTCTGATCGCTGATTGATTATTGTAATTAGTTAGTTCTACTTACTGTTACTACTTACTCTTACTGTACTAGGAGTCTAGGACACTCAGTCACTGTGTTCATAGGCTACTAGCTCCTGCGTGCGTGCACTCACTGTCTGAGTGTACACACACCCACACTCCATTTCCTTCTGATCGCTGATTGATTATTGTAATTAGTTAGTTCTACTTACTGTTACTACTTACTCTTACTGTACTAGGAGTCTAGGACACTCAGTCACTGTCCATAGGCTACTAGCTCCTGCGTGCGGTCACTCACTGTCTGAGTGTACACACACCACCCACACTCTATTTCCTTCTGATCGCTGATTGATTATTGTAATTAGTTAGTTCTACTTACTGTTACTACTTACTCTTACTGTACTAGGAGTCTAGGACACTCAGTCACTGTGTTCATAGGCTTCTAGCTCCTGCGTGCGTGCACTCACTGTCTGAGTGTACACACACCCACACTCCATTTCCTTCTGATCGCTGATTGATTATTGTAATTAGTTAGTTCTACTTACTGTTACTACTTACTCTTACTGTACTAGGAGTCTAGGACACTCAGTCACTGTGTTCATAGGCTACTAGCTCCTGCGTGCGTGCACTCACTGTCTGAGTGTACACACACCCACACTCCATTTCCTTCTGATCGCTGATTGATTATTGTAATTAGTTAGTTCTACTTACTGTTACTACTTACTCTTACTGTACTAGGAGTCTAGGACACTCAGTCACTGTCCATAGGCTACTAGCTCCTGCGTGCGGTCACTCACTGTCTGAGTGTACACACACCACCCACACTCTATTTCCTTCTGATCGCTGATTGATTATTGTAATTAGTTAGTTCTACTTACTGTTACTACTTACTCTTACTGTACTAGGAGTCTAGGACACTCAGTCACTGTGTTCATAGGCTACTAGCTCCTGCGTGCGTGCACTCACTGTCTGAGTGTACACACACCCACACTCCATTTCCTTCTGATCGCTGATTGATTATTGTAATTAGTTAGTTCTACTTACTGTTACTACTTACTCTTACTGTACTAGGAGTCTAGGACACTCAGTCACTGTGTTCATAGGCTACTAGCTCCTGCGTGCGTGCACTCACTGTCTGAGTGTACACACACCCACACTCCATTTCCTTCTGATCGCTGATTGATTATTGTAATTAGTTAGTTCTACTTACTGTTACTACTTACTCTTACTGTACTAGGAGTCTAGGACACTCAGTCACTGTGTTCATAGGCTACTAGCTCCTGCGTGCGTGCACTCACTGTCTGAGTGTACACACACAACACACACTCTATTTCCTTCTGATCGCTGATTGATTATCGTAATTAGTTAGTTCTACTTACTGTTACTACTTACTCTTACTGTACTAGGAGTCTAGGACACTCAGTCACTGTCCATAGGCTACTAGCTCCTGCGTGCGTGCACTCACTGTCTGAGTGTACACACACTAAATTTACTTGTGATTACTACTGATTATTGTAACTGCTAATTGTACTTCCTGACTGTTACTACTTACTTACTGTACTAGGGGACACTCACTCAGTCACCTCACCAACCAACCCACTCCATTAAAGTACCCCACTTTTCAGCCGCCCTTTTACAAAACTTTTGTCTATACGCCCAAAACATTTAAGATGTCTGGAAGTGGCAGCCAGCGCGGTTTGGGCAAGGGGAAGGGCAGCAAGGGAATCAGGAGGAGAGGGAGCAGCATTGTGGCAAGCCGCGGCCGCGGGCGCGCCACCATGCACAGTTCCGCAGCAGCAGCAGCGTCAGTGGCTAACATTCCTCCCATAGCCACTGGCCGTGGACGCCTTGGGCGCCGCCCAGCAGGAGCATCTGCAACTCACGCTGCAGAGACACAGCAGCAGCAGCGTGTAGCACCTGCTCCCATTTTCCTCCAGCCGGGTCGGAAACGTCCCATTGAGGAAAAGGATGCAGACACTGTGGTGCAACTCATGACGGAGGATGAGCAGCCCGCCATCAGCTCTGCATCCGAGGCCTCCACCCTCACCACCACCACCACCACCACCCCTGTTCGCAGCAGCCGCCCAGCAGGGTCTGGGGAGGAGGCCAGTTCACCGTCACTCGCCGACCTGTCATTCAGCAGTCTTTTGACCCCAGGCATCATGAGTAAATTGTCTGCTGTTGTTGGCGATCTTGAGGAGGAGATGCTGATGGGCACTTTGGGGGATGAGGGATTGGACAGCAAGACTGTGGCGACAGTCAAGCAGCCCATCCATGCATCAGGAGAGGAGTTTGGGGGGTCCTCATCCCAGCAGGACATGTTTCAGGAGGGGGAGGATGATGATGACCCGGTGACAGACAGAGACTGGGTGCCACCACCTCCAGGGGATGTCGTCCTCAGCAGCTCTGAGGAGGAGGAGGAGGATGCTCTTGTGGGCCTTGCAAGGAGGCGCATCATTGCAAGCATTGGCAGCAGCAGTAGGCAGGTCCCACAGCCTGCTGGTGTCTCAGGCTCAGCAGCAGCAGCAGCAGCATCTGCCAGTACCACCACCAGCCGCACCCAAGCCCCCCAAGCCCCCCCCCCAACCACCACAGGGAGACAGGCAGCAGCGCTTCCATGCCGTAGGGGGATGTTTAAGTCACCAATCTGGCGATATTTCACCATGCCCACTGTGTACAGCAAGTACGCCACTTGCAACCACTGTCAGCGGAAGTTGAGCAGAGGTGCAGACCCCTTAAAGTTCTGCACCAGCTCGCTCATCAACCACCTTGCGGCTAAACATTTCCACCAGCATGAGGAGTTCCAGAGGCTGAAGGCATCTGGTGCTGGCAGTGGCACCACACCCATCACTGCACAGCCTTCAGCAGCAGCAGCAGCAACAGCAGCCACCCGCCCTCCTGCTCCTCCAGCAGCACCAGCAGGAGTGCGGAAACGCACTGCTCCTCCCCCCTCTGCAACTCCTGCCGCCGACACTGAGGCCTGTTCTGGCAGCCAGTCCTCAGTGGCCTCCTCTGCTGTGTCTGCTGATTCCCGTGTCAGCAAAAGGCCACGCCAGAGCCTTTTGAGCGAGTCCTTCCAGGGGGTGGTTAGGGCTCTGCCTCCCAGCAGCCATCGCGTGCGGCAGCTGAACGGCTTGCTGGCACGGGCCATGTGCTCCCAACTCCTGCCATACACGCTCGTGCAGGAGGGGAGCGACATTCGTGCGCTGCTTGCTTGCGCAGCCCCAGACTGGCAGCTCCCCAGCAGACACTTCTTTGCCCGCAAGGCCATTCCTGCACTGCACCGCTTTGTGATGGCCAATGTGGAGCGAGGGCTGGAGCACGCGGTTGGTGAAAGGGTCCACGTCACCATGGACTCCTGGAGCAGCCGCTTCGGGACAGGCCGCTACCTGTCCTTCACTGTCCACTGGGTCAGCTTGGTGGAAGGGGGTGAGGATGGGAGAGCAGCAGCGGGCACAGCAGCAGCAGCAACACAGTGGGTGGTGCCACCCCGCAGGCTCAGGGGAACTGCAGCAGGTTCCTCCGATCCTCTGCCATCCTCCGGCACACCTGGCCAAACCCCCCGCCTCAGCAGCAGCGTGAAGGCCCGCCACTGCCAAGCGCTGCTGCACTTGGTCAGCCTTGGGAAGACCAAGCTGACGGCAACCCATGTGTTGGCCAAACTCCAGGAGCAGGAGAGGATTTGGCTGACCCCCAGAGGCCTCAGAGTCGGAGAGGTGGTGGCCGACAATGGGGCCAATCTGGTTGCCGCAATAGACAGGGGAAACCTGACCCACATCCCCTGTCTTGCCCACGTGCTGAACCTGGTGGTGCAGAAGTTCCTGCGCACCTACCAGGGGATGGGCGAACTGCTGGAAACGGCAAGGAATGTTGTGCGTCACTTCCGGCGCTCGGCTGCAGCCTGTGCGAGCCTGGAAGACGTGCAAAAGGAGCTGGATCTGCCACGCCATCGGCTGATCCTTGACGTTCCGACTCGCTGGAACTCCACCCTGGTGATGTTGGAGCGTCTGGTTGAACAGAGGCACGCTGTCAAACAGTACCTTGCCCTGGCCACTGTTTCCGCAGCTCAGAGAAGGGACAAGACCAGCAACATCCCGTCCATCGTCCCCGATGATGACTGGAGGCACATGCAGCAGGTGTGCTTTGTGCTGGCTCCCTTCCTGCAGGCCACAAACATGGTGAGCAGGGACCATGCTATGGTCTGCGAGTGGGTGCCCCTGGTTTCTCTGCTGAACAGGGCCCTCGATGCTTTGCTGGAACAGGGAGCGGCAGCCTTGGACCAGCAGGAGCGGCAACCAGCTGCGCAGTCCACCTCTGAGGGGGAGGAGGAGGAGGACTTGGTGGAGGTCCCTGACCTGGCTGCTGATGAGGGGGATCAGCACAGCGCAGCTGAGTTGGTGCGGGGGTGGAGAGAGGATGAGGCGGCAGAGGAGGAGGATGAGGACAGCACTGACGTCGATGTGCCAGCAGACGTGGCCCGCCTCTTCCCAATGGCAGCGCACATGCTGACGTGCCTGCGCAGGGACCCCAGGGTGATCCAGATGAAGCAGAGGGAGGACATCTGGATCAGCATGATGTTGGACCCACGCCTCAAGGGGAAGTTGAGCCAGTTCCTGCCGCCTGCAGGAGGAGACCCAGCGCAACAAATAAGGAGCTTGCAGCAGGCCCTTGTTGAGCGCTTGGAGGAAGCCTTCCCCCAGCCTTCCACCCCCACTGTCCAGCAGCCAGCACAGAGGCAGCAGCAGGTGCCTGCATCCAGCAGCAGCAAGCGCCCCACAGACCTGCTGTCTCTCAGCCACGAGCTCTACAGGACTGTAGAGGCTCCGGCAGCAGTGACTAGAGAGGAGATGCATGCAGCAGCATCCTCCTCCGGTCACAGCCAGCGCCTGACCCGCATGGTGGCTGACTACATGGGGTCGTACAGCGGGCTTGACAGCGATGCCCCTGTTGATCCCATGGAGTATTGGGTCAAGCGCATGGAGATCTGGAGCTAGCTGGCGCAGTACGCCCTGGAAGTGCTGTCCTGCCCCCCTTCCAGCGTGCTGTCCGAGCGCTGCTTCAGTGCAGCTGGTGGCGTGGTCACCGAGAAACGCTCACGTCTGTCTCACAAGTCTGTGGACAGACTGACGTTTCTCAAGATGAACCAGGCGTGGGTGGAAGGCGAGTTCCTGGCCCCTGTTGTCGGCGAGAGGGGGACATGAACTGGCTGCCGGAACCATCGTTAATGTGCTTTACCACCCTTTACCACCTCCTGGCTCCTGCTCACTAAGCCAGCCTGGTTCACTTTGACTATTACGTCGCCTGCAGCCACACATTTTACACCTACAGTGGGCTGCTGTGTACTGCCCTTCTGCTGTCTGTCTGTGTTTCCCACTGCCAGGGTACACAGAATTACCTTCTTCTGCTGCCACTCTGCCACCAGCTATTACGTCAAACAATAGCTATATTGGTTGTAAAACCAAAAACCAAAAAACCATTAAAAAAAAAAGGTTTAATTTTTCTGAGGTGCCCGGGTTGAAAACTGTGTTGTCCCAGTTGTGTATTGGACACAATGTGGGCTGCACGACCGCTGTCTGGGACCTCCTGTTGTGTTTATTTACAGCCCTGGTATCACCGCTAGGTACCAGGGCTATTATGTCACGCTGCCTACCTGCTGCCACACTCACACTGCTCCTCCATACCTCCTCCTGCTGCTGCTGCTGCTGTCTGTCTGTGTTTCCCACTGCCAGGGTACACAGATGATTTACCTTCTGCTGCCACTCTGCCACCAGCTATTACGTCAAACAATAGCTGCTCGCCTACTCCTCCATTCCTCCTCCTGCTGCTGCTGTCTGTCTGTGTTTCCCACTGCCAGGGTACACAGAATTACCTTCTTCTGCTGCCACTCTGCCACCAGCTATTACGTCAAACAATAGCTATATTGGTTGTAAAACCAAAAACCAAAAAACCATTAAAAAAAAAAAAAGGTTTAATTTTTCTGAGGTGCCCGGGTTGAAAACTGTGTTGTCCCAGTTGTGTATTGGACACAATGTGGGCTGCACGACCGCTGTCTGGGACCTCCTGTTGTGTTTATTTACAGCCCTGGTATCACCGCTAGGTACCAGGGCTATTATGTCACGCTGCCTACCTGCTGCCACACTCACACTGCTCCTCCATACCTCCTCCTGCTGCTGCTGCTGCTGTCTGTCTGTGTTTCCCACTGCCAGGGTACACAGATGATTTACCTTCTGCTGCCACTCTGCCACCAGCTATTACGTCAAACAATAGCTGCTCGCCTACTCCTCCATTCCTCCTCCTGCTGCTGCTGTCTGTCTGTGTTTCCCACTGCCAGGGTACACAGAATTACCTTCTTCTGCTGCCACTCTGCCACCAGCTATTACGTCAAACAATAGCTATATTGGTTGCAAAACCAAAACCAAACAAACCATTAAAAAAAAAAAAAAGGTTTAATTTTTCTGAGGTGCCCGGGTTGAAAACTGTGTTGTCCCAGTTGTGTATTGGACACAATGTGGGCTGCATGACCGCTGTCTGGGACCTCCTGTTGTGTTTATTTACAGCCCTGGTATCACCGCTAGGTACCAGGGCTATTATGTCACGCTGCCTACCTGCTGCCACACTCACACTGCTCCTCCATACCTCCTCCTGCTGCTGCTGCTGCTGTCTGTCTGTGTTTCCCACTGCCAGGGTACACAGATGATTTACCTTCTGCTGCCACTCTGCCACCAGCTATTACGTCAAACAATAGCTGCTCGCCTACTCCTCCATTCCTCCTCCTGCTGCTGCTGTCTGTCTGTGTTTCCCACTGCCAGGGTACACA